>NW_025957416.1:0-56788 GCF_023159225.1 Perognathus longimembris pacificus
ATTTTTCTGAGGAGTTCCCATACATTATCCTTTCCCCTCTGTAATTACCTTAACAAGCTCCAGCTGTTTTTATTCTCAGAAGGTTTACTCCCTGATATACAGCTGCCTACCCCCTTCGTAAGTGCAGGTCCTAAATGAGCTTTTTTCTCTGTTCCCTCACCACAATCCAGATTCTTTTGGGGAGTTACCAGTACATTAACCATACCTGGAAGTACTTAATTTATCAAGCTACTGCTTTTCTTAATCTCAGTGGAGATATTTACTGATAAACAGCTACCTACACAGCATGTTCATGTCGTTCTTAATGAGCTTTTTTCTCTCTCCCCTCACCACAAATCAGATACTTCTGAGGAGTTCCCAGTACATTATCCTTTCCCCTGTGTAATTACCCTTAACAAGCTGCAGCTGTTTTTTATTCTCAGAAGGTTTACTCCCTGATATACAGCTGCCTACCCCCTTCGTAAGTGCAGTTCCTAAATGAGCTTTTTTCTCTGTTCCCTCACCACAATCCAGATTCTTTTGGGGAGTTACCAGTACAGTAACCATACCAGGAAGTACTTAATTTATTAAGCTACTGCTTTTCTTAATCTCAGTGGAGATATTTACTGATAAACAGATATGTACGCAGGATGTTCATGTCGTTCCTAAATGAGCTTTTATCTCTCTCCCCTCACCACAAATCAGATTCTTCTGAGGAGTTCCCAGTACATTATCCTTTCCACTGTGTAATTACCCTTAACAAGCTCCAGCTGTTTTTATCTTCAGAAGGTTTACTCCCTGATATACTGCTGCCTACCCCCTTCGTAAGTGCAGGTCCTAAATGAGCTTTTTTCTCTATTCCCTCACCACAATCCAGATTCTTTTGGGGAGATTACCAGTACAGTAACCATACCAGGAAGTACTTAATTTATTAAGCTACTGCTTTTCTTAATCTCAGTGGAGATATTTACTGATAAACAGCTACCTACGCAGCATGTTCATGTCGTTCCTAAATGAGCTTTTATCTCTCTCCCCTCACCACAAAATCAGACTCTTCTGAGGGAGATCCCAGTACATTATCCTTTCCCCTGTGTAATTACCTTAACAAGCTCCAGCTGTTTTTTATTCTCAGAAGGTTTACTCCCTGATATACAGCTGCCTACCCCCTTCGTAAGTGCAGGTCCTAATGAGCTTTTTTCTCTGTTCCCTCACCACAATCCAGATTCTTTTGGGGAGTTACCAGTACAGTAACCATACCTGGAAGTACTTAATTTATTAAGCTACTGCTTTTTCTTAATCTCAGTGGAGATATTTACTGATAAACAGCTAACCTACACAGCATGTTCATGTAGTTCCCTAAATGAGCTTTTATCTCTCTCCCCTCACCACAAATTAGATTATTCTGAGGAGTTCCCAGTACATTATCCTTTCCCCTGTGTAATTACCTTAACGAGCTCCAGCTTTTTTTATTCTCAGAAGGTTTACTCCCTGATATACAGGTGCCTACCCCCTTCGTAAGTGCAGGTCATAAATGAGCTTTTTTTCTCTGTTCCCTCACCACAATCCAGATTCTTTTGGGGATATACCAGTACAGTATCCATACCAGGAAGTACTTAATTTATTAAGCTACTGCTTTTCTTAATCTCAGTGGAGATATTTACTGATAAACAGCTACCTACGCAGCATCTTCATGTCGTTCCTAAATGAGCTTTTATCTCTCTCCCCTCACCACAAATCAGATTCTTCTGAGGAGTTCCCAGTACATTATCCTTTCCTCTGTGTAATTACCTTAACAAGCTCCAGCTGTTTTTATTCTCAGAAGGTTTACTCCCTGATATACAGCTGCCTAACCCCTTCGTAATTGCAGTTCTTAAATGAGCTTTTTCTCTGTTCCCTCACCACAATCCAGATTCTTTTGGGGAGTTACCCAGTACAGTAACCATACCAGGAAGTACTTAATTTATTAAGCTACTGCTTTTCTTAATCTCAGTGGAGATATTTACTGATAAACAGCTACCTACGCAGCATGTTCATGTCGTTCCTAATGAGCATTTATCTCTATCCCCTCACCACAAATCAGATTCTTCTGAGGAGTTCCCAGCACATTATCCTTTCCCCTGTGTAATTACCTTAAAAGCTCCAGCTGTTGTTATTCTCAGAAGGTTTACTCCCTGATATACAGCTGCCTACCCCCTTCGTAATTGCAGGTCCTAAATGACCTTTTTTCTCTGTTCCCTCACCAAAATCCAGACTCTTTTGGGGAGTTACCAGTATCGTAACCATACCAGGAAGTACTTAATTTATTAAGCTACTGCTTTTCTTAATCTCAGTGGAGATATTTACTGATAAACAGCTACGTACGCAGCATGTTCATGTCCTTCCTAAATGAGGTTTTATCTCTCTCCCCTCACCACAAATCAGATTCTTCTGAGGAGTTCCCAGTACATTATCCTTTCCCCTGTGTAATTACCTTAACAAGCTCCAGCTGTTTTTATTCTCAGAAGGTTTACGCCAGGATATACTGCTGCCCACCCCCTTCGTAAGTGCAGGTCCTAAATGAGCTTTTTTCTCTGTTCCCTCACCACAATCCAGATTCTTTTGGGAGTTACCAGTACAGTAATCATACCAGGAAGTACTTCATTTATGAAGCTACTGCTTTTCTTAATCTCAGTGGAGATATTTACTGATAAACAGCTGCCTACACAGCATGTTCATGTAGTTCCTAAATGAGCTTTTATCTCTCTCCCCTCACCGACAAATTAGATTATTCTGAGGAGTTCCCAGTACATTATCCTTTCCCCTGTGTAATTACTTTAACAAGCTCCAGCTGTTTTTATTCTCAGAAGGTTTACTCCCTGATATACAGCTGCCTACCCCCTTCGTAAGTGCAGTTCCTAAATGAGCTTTTTTCTCTGTTCCCTCACCACAATCCAGATTCTTTTTGGGAGTTACCAGTACAGTAACCATACCAGGAAGTACTTAATTTATTAAGCTACTGCTTTTCTTAATCTCAGTGGAGATATTTACTGATAAACAGTTACGTACGCAGGATGTTCATGTCGTTCCTAAATGAGCTTTTTATCTCTCTCCCCTCACCACAAATCAGATTCTTCTGAGGAGTTCCCAGTACATTATCCTTTCCCCTGTGTAATTACCTTAACAAGCTCCAGCTGTTTTTATTCTCAGAAGGTTTACACCCTGATATACAGCTGCCTACCCCTTCGTAAGTGCAGGTCCTAAATGAGCTTTGTACTCTGTTCCCTCACCACATTCCAGATTCTGTTGGGGAGTTACCAGTACAGTAACCATACCAGTAAGTACTTAATTTATTAAGCTACTACTTTTCTTCAATCTCAGTGGAGATATTTACTGATAAACAGCTACCTACGCAGCATGTTCATGTCGTTCCTAAATGAGCTTTTATCTCTCTCTCCTCACCACAAATCAGATTCTTCTGAGGAGTTCCCAGTACATTATCCTTTTCCACTGTGTAATTACCTTAACAAGCTCCAGCTGTTTTTATTCTCAGAAGGTTTACTCCCTGATATACTGCTGCCTACCCCCTTCGTAAGTGCAGGTCCTAAATGAGCTTTTTTCTCTGTTCCCTCACCACAATCCAGATTCTTTTGGGGAATTACCAGTACAGTAACCATACCAGGAAGTACTTAATTTATTAAGCTACTGCTTTTCTTAATCTCAGTGGAGATATTTACTGATAAACAGCTACCTACGCAGCATGTTCATGTCGTTCCTAAATGAGCTTTTATCTCTCTCCCCTCACCACAAATCAGACTCTTCTGAGGAGTTCCCAGTACATTATCCTTTCCCCTGTGTAATTACCTTAACAAGCTCCAGCTGTTTTTATTCTCAGAAGGTTTACTCCCTGATATACAGCTGCCTACCCCCTTCGTAAGTGCAGGTCCTAAATGAGCTTTTTTCTCTGTTCCCTCACCACAATCCAGATTCTTTTGGGGAGTTACCAGTACAGTAACCATACTTGGAAGTACTTAATTTATTAAGCTACTGCTTTTCTTAATCTCAGTGGAGATATTTACTGATAAACAGCTACCTACACAGCATGTTCATGTAGTTCCTAAATGAGCTTTTATCTCTCTCCCCTCACCACAAATTAGATTATTCTGAGGAGTTCCCAGTACATTATCCTTTCCCCTGTGTAATTACTTTAACAAGCTCCAGCTGTTTTTATTCTCAGAAGGTTTACTCCCTGATATACAACTGCCTACCCTCTTTGTAAGTGCAGGTCCTAAATGAGCTTTTTTCTCTGTTCCCTCACCACAATCCAGATTCTTTTGGGGAATTACCAGTACAGTAACCATACCAGGAAGTACTTAATTTATTAAGCTACTGCTTTTCTTAATCTCAGTGGAGATATTTACTGATAAACAGCTACCTACGCAGCATGTTCATGTCGTTCCTAAATGAGCTTTTATCTCTCTCCCCTCACCACAAATCAGACTCTTCTGAGGAGTTCCCAGTACATTATCCTTTCCCCTGTGTAATTACCTTAACAAGCTCCAGCTGTTTTTATTCTCAGAATGTTTACTCCCTGATATACAGCTGCCTACCCCCTTCGTAAGTGCGGGTCCTAAATGAGCTTTTTTCTCTGTTCCCTCACCACAATCCAGATTCTTTTGGGGAGTTACCAGTACAGTAACCATACCTGGAAGTACTTAATTTATTAAGCTACTGCTTTTCTTAATCTCAGTGGAGATATTTACTGATAAACAGCTACCTACACAGCATGTTCATGTAGTTCCTAAATGAGCTTTTATCTCTCTCCCCTCACCACAAATTAGATTATTCTGAGGAGTTCCCAGTACATTATCCTTTCCCCTGTGTAATTACTTTAACAAGCTCCAGCTGTTTTTATTCTCAGAAGGTTTACTCCCTGATATACAACTGCCTACCCTCTTTGTAAGTGCAGGTCCTAAATGAGCTTTTTTCTCTGTTCCCTCACCACAATCCAGATTCTTTTGGGGAGTTACAAATACAGTAATCATACCAGGAAGTACTTAATTTATTAAGCTACTGCTTTTCTTAATCTCAGTGGAGATATTTACTGATAAACAGCTACCTACGCAGCATGTTCATGTCGTTCTTAATGAGCTTTTTTCTCTCTCCCCTCACCACAAATCAGATTCTTCTGAGGAGTTCCCAGTACATTATCCTTTCCCCTGTGTAATTACCTTAACAAGCTCCAGCTGTTTTTATTCTCAGAAGGTTTACTCCCTGATATACAGCTGCCTACCCCCTTCGTAAGTGCAGGTCCTAAATGAGCTTTTTTCTCTGTTCCCTCACCACAATCAGATTCTTTTGGGGAGTTACCAGTACAGTAACCATACCTGGAAGTACTTAATTTATTAAGCTACTGCTTTTCTTAATCTCAGTGGAGATATTTACTGATAAACAGCTACCTACACAGCATGTTCATGTAGTTCCTAAATGAGCTTTTATCTCTCTCCCCTCACCACAAATTAGATTATTCTGAGGAGTTCCCAGTACATTATTGTGGGGACTGCTTTCTCTGCTCCGGCTCAAGTGCTCATTTCTTTCTCTTATTATCCTCGCATCGCCTTCTCCCCCGACCCTCGGCCTGCAGGTTTGTCGGGGTGAGACGTGGGGATGTCTCCGTCCTGGCGGGCGCGCGACCCGCGTGGTAATGTGACCGCTATCCTACTCTGGAAGCAACGGACATAGACCACGGAGTCAGCTTCTGAGAGCGAACTAACTTTATTGAGAGAGGGGCAAGGGTAGATGATCGGGGGGAAGGGGGGTTTGGCCAGGATTCCCATAGGCCATGAGCTGTCAGGTGACCTCCAAGGGGCTGGTCACTTGACCTCCAAGGGGCTGGTCACTTGACCTCCAAGGCGGGGCTGGTAGGCGCCAGGCTGGCTGCCAGCTAGGTCGGGGGTCTCTTATCGGACCGGTTTCTCCAGATTCCACTGTAGGGAGGATGGAAGGGCTGCATTCCCCAGCTGGGGGAGGTGCCTCAGGCCCCTTCCATCTAGGGGGAAGATGGACCCCAACATCTGCCTCTTTTATATATTTTTTTTTTCGAACAGCAGGAGGCGCCCTACTCGAGAGCGCGCCATGTCTTAGGCTGCCCCCCCCCAAGGGGAGTCTTACCCGTCTTGGGCTAACGCCCTAGCTCTTCAGGCTGACCTTCCTGCCGGGCTGGCGGGCCCGATGAGAGGCCTTGGGGAGAGTAGGATTGGCACTCGAAAGAGAGCCTGATAATTTTTTCCGGTGCCGGCGGACCTTACTGAGCAGCAGGGCCTAGGGTTCGAGTGACGAGCCTCTTGGGGTTCTTATATGGCTAAAAGGCTAAAGGCCACTTGGTACCTAGACAGCTCTGGCCCATCGCTTACAACAAGAGACTCAATGTAAATATAAGGTAAATGGGAGCATAAAGCAGACATGAGCATAAGCAATCGTAATACAAGGCAAATGCAAACATGAGCAACTGTAACATATGAGCAATTGTAACACATGAGTAATTACAACAAGGCACAAGGCAATGGAGGGTCTCTTATCGGGTTCAGTCCACGGAAAACAGGAATTCTGGTCCAGTCTGGTGTCGCTCGAGGTAGCACAGGTGGCTCTTCCTTCCCCCGCTGGTGAGGTAGAGGGGCAGGTTCAGGTCCTGGTGATGTGGCAGCCAGGATGTTGGTAACTTAACAACTGAGGTTAGTAAAACACTTCATAATAAACATTGCAGCAAGGTGCCAATACCTTACTTATTATAAACATTTATCATAAAACATTAAAGTGTCCAAGTCCTTTAGCTCCTATTTCCCTCCAATGGGGACCCCTGAGATAAGCAGCAAAGGGGGGAGCGAAAGAGAGGGACAACCGTGCAAAATTTCCCTTTGGTCCTTGTGCAAGGCTGTGGGCCACGCTGCCACAGCAAACGTTACTCCAAAGGGCGTCAGGCAGGGTCCAGGGAAGAAACAGGGCCGACACTGGGTCCAGGTCCATCGCTGGTGCAGGCAGGCTTTCCCGTTTCTCCTTAGAAAATTCCACCTCGGTCTTTGCTTTCCTGAGAGGAAACAAGGGGAGACATCCCTCAAAGGCAGGTGCCCTTGGGTGGTCATTCTGTTGGACAATATTTTACATCTCTAGCTGGTATCCAGATTGGATTCGGTTCCCCAGTAGGGAAGACGCAGGCGAATCCCCTTCCTGCGCTGATAATTGGGTCGGGTCCACGCCACGCCCCTGTCAGAGAATCCTTCCACCGGGCCTCCACTTTTAAGTAGGGTGTTTGGCTTGACCAGTGTCTCTGGAAAGCCGACAGAGGTTGGTCCTTAGAGAAATTTAAAATATTCAATGTAAACATCGCTGTCCTCAGCTGGTCCTGGGGGCTTCCCCCCCCTTTTTGTTTTAATAATTGATCCTTCAGGGTCCTATTATGCCTCTCAATTATGGCTTGACCCTTTGGGTTATAAGGTATTCCAGTGGTATGTTTAATATTCCACATTTGGAAAAATGCCTGTAAAGGCTTACTGGTGAAACAAGGTCCATTATCTGTTTTAACCTGTAAAGGCAGTCCTAGGATAGCAAAACATTGTAAGAAGTGGCTTTCAGCATGCCGTGCTCTTTCACCGGTATGCAGAGAGGCCCAACATGCACCAGAGCATGTGTCAATGGACATAAATATATATTTTAGCCTTCCAAAGGGGGCGTAATGGGTCACATCAGTCTGCCAAATTAAATTGGGTCTTAAACCTCTTGAATTTACACCTGGAGATTGTAAAGGAGGGACTTGCACGAAAGGCATACATGATTTGCAAGTCCTTATAATCTTTTTTAAGTCTTTTATAGGAATTGAAGGAAATCTCTGATGTAACCCTCTCCAATTTAAGTGAGTACGCTCATGAAGCCCTTTGGCCATTTGGAGGTTTTGAGGTTGTACAATGGCTAGCGCTATGATGGTTCCATTAGTGGCCAGCTGGTCGGCCCTACGATTACCTTGTGCCAGGTCCCCAGGCAGTCCTTGGTGTCCACGAAGGTGCTGTAAAAAAATAGGCTCACTCCGCTCTTTTAACAGAGACCTGACTTGGATCATCAGAGGAGTGATTGGGTTTCCATCCAACTTGATATGTGAACATACCAGGTTGGGTAGCAAGTTAACCACATATAGACTATCAGAGAACAAGTTCATTGGCTGTTTAACATGGGTCAGTGCCAAGGCGACTGCATACAACTCTTTAAATTGCGCAGAGCCAGTGACGGCTTCAAAGTAATGGGTGTTATCTTTCCCACCGGCAGGGGGCGAGGCGGAGCACACCACTACGGCAGAGCTGGCTCGCCCACCATCTGTAAAGACATTGGCAGCCTTGACAAGAGGCTTGGTAGAGAAAAGCACAGGGGTGTCCATTGTAGCCTGGAAAATGAGGTCACCCATCTTGAAGTGCCATAGTGGCAATCTATCTTACCCATAAAGCCCTCCAGGGCACTAGACACACGTGAATTATTTCTCCTGACCCATTCAAAATCTGACAACCGGTAGGGAATAGTTAGCACGTCAGGATCTCTTCCATAATGTCTCAGGGAAGTATCCCTGCCCTTAATTACCAAGTCAGCTAGCTGGTCCAGCTGGGAATAAACTCTGGGAGCTCCTCCCACTGATGCGTGCACCCACTGAAGGGGCTCGCCTGATTGCGTAATTGCAGCTGAAGAGAGTTCGGATCCGGGGAGGATCCAAAGGCAAAGTGGGCACCTAGGCTTGTAGCGTGCCAGCTGTGCCTTATTTAAGGCCAATTGGATTTTCTGGAAGGCTGTTTGGAGTGATGGAGTTATTGTAATAACATCAGTGGGCGCTTTGCCCTTCAAAGAGTCATGGAGCGGTAACAGCTCCTCTGTAGGCAGTTGAAGCCAGGATCTTAGCCAATTAATTTCACCTAACAGTCTTTGCATCTCCACCAGAGTATAAGTTGCCTGGAAGGATAACTGGGGCTTGAGTGGGCATACAGAGTCTAGTTTAAGCTCTGCCCCCAAAATCTTGAAGGGGTATACTTTCTGAACCTTGTCACTGGCTATATGCAGCCCTCCTCTTTGAAGGAGTGTTTGGGCCTTGCTATAGGCCAAATCTAGCACATGGGGGTCTACTGATCCAATAATAATGTTGTCCAATTAAATGCATATAGTCCGATCTGCTCCTGTATTAATTAAGAATCGGAACTTTTTTCAAATATCATGATTACTGTCTCTGGCAATAGGGACTGCCCAGCAAGGGGCTTTAGGCTGTTTATTGCCTTGGTTGGTGGGGAATCTGAAAGTCAGGCCGTAAAGTTAATATTTTGCCCAGGGCGCGTTTACCCACCTCTCTCAAGAACCATCCTCCTGTACTCATGAAAATCTGTAGCTTCAAGGCCTCTGAATTTAAAAGTGGCCAGGCCGGTCTTTTTTTTTTTTTTTTTTTTTTTTTGCTGCGGGGCACCGCCGCCGCAGAAAAGCGGCTCAGGGATGCCGAAATCTGCATATGTATAGAGTCAAGCTGAGTTTCACATGGGGGAGGGGTAGCAAGCCTGCGGCTGCTCTGCTCCTCTCCTGTCTGCCGCGGCTTGGGTTCCCGGGTACCGAACGAGATTTGGTCCCAGGGCTTTTTGGAGTAGGCATCGGGGCCCACTCCAGATCAAAATTACCTCCGGTTTCCTTCTCCTGAATCCAGGGGTTCCCCGCCCGGGTCCCAAGAGAGGCAAGCCTTGAGAGTCTTAATGGCTCGCAGTGAGAGTTTTCCCCATGGTGCTGTTTGTAATTCCCGCTCTAGTCGGTCCCAAATTTCCCATGAGAGTGGGTTGGCTCCAGTTAGCCACGGGACTCTGTGGGTCAATTCCTCCCAAATTTGTATGGCGCAGGGCTCTGAGATATTAATCCCCGCGTTTTGGAGGGTGAACTTTAGGATCTTAGGGGGGCGAATTGTTTCGCCGACTCTGGACTTGTCCCATCCTCTTACCTGAGGTGGGAGGATCGCGCGTCTCAGGATTTCCAACCTGTTTCCGTCAGGGCCGGTCGGGAGCCGGGCTTTCTTGCGTGGATTCGTGCAAACCACGTGGGGCGCCACTCTGTGGGGACTGCTTTCTCTGCTCCGGCTCAAGTGCTCATTTCTTTCTCTTATTATCCTCGCATCGCCTTCTCCCCCGACCCTCGGCCTGCAGGTTTGTCGGGGTGAGACGTGGGGATGTCTCCGTCCTAGCGGGCGCGCGACCCGCGTGGTAATGTGACCGCTATCCTACTCTGGAAGCAACGGACATAGACCACGGAGTCAGCTTCTGAGAGCGAACTAACTTTATTGAGAGAGGGGCAAGGGTAGATGATCGGGGGGAAGGGGGTTGGCCAGGATTCCCATAGGCCATGAGCTGTCAGGTGACCTCCAAGGGGCTGGTCACTTGACGTCCAAGGGGCTGGTCACTTGACCTCCAAGGCGGGGCTGGTAGGCGCCAGGCTGGCTGCCAGCTAGGTCGGGGGTCTCTTATCGGACCGGTTTCTCCAGATTCCAATGTAGGGAGGATGGAAGGGCTGCATTCCCCAGCTGGGGGAGGTGCCTCAGGCCCCTTCCATCTAGGGGGAAGATGGACCCCAACACATTATCCTTTCCCCTGTGTAATTACTTTAACAAGCTCCAGCTGTTTTTATTCTCAGAAGGTTTACTCCCTGATATACAGCTGCCTACCCTCTTGGTAAGTGCAGGTCCTAAATGAGCTTTTTTCTCTGTTCCCTCACCACAATCCAGATTGTTTTGGGGAGTTACAAGTACAGTAACCATACCAGGAAGTACTTAATTTATTAAGCTACTGCTTTTCTTAATCTCAGTGGAGATATTTACTGATAAACAGCTACCTACGCAGCATGTTCATGTCGTTCTTAATGAGCTTTTTTCTCTCTCCCCTCACCACAAATCAGATTCTTCTGAGGAGTTCCCAGTACATTATCCTTTCCCCTGTGTAATTACCTTAACAAGCTCCAGCTGTTTTTATTCTCAGAAGGTTTACTCCCTGATATACAGCTGCCTACCCCCTTCATAAGTGCAGTTCTTAATGAGCTTTTTTCTCTGTTCCCTCACCACAATCCAGATTCTTTTGGGGAGTTTCCAGTACAGTAACCATACCAGGAAGTACTTAATTTATTAAGCTACTGCTTTTCTTAATCTCAGTTGAGATATTTACTGATAAACAGCGACCTACGCAGCATGTTCATGTCGTTCCTAAATGAGCTTTTATCTCTCTCCCCTCAACACAAACCAGATTCTTCTGAGGAGTTCCCAGTACATTATCCTTTCCCCTGTGTAATTATCTTAACAAACTCTAGCTGTTTTTATTCTCAGAAGGTTTACTCCCTGATATACAGCTGCCTACCCCCTTCGTATGTGCAGGTCCTAAATGAGCTTTTTTCTCTGTTCCCTCACCACAATCCAGATTCTTTTGGGTAGTTACCAGTACAGTAACCATACCAGGAAGTACTTAATTAATTAAGCTACTGGTTTTCTTAATCTCAGTGGAGATATTTACTGATAAACAGCTACCTATGCAGCATGTTCATGTCGTTCCTAAATGAGCTTTTATCTCTCTCCCCTCACCACAAATCAGATTCTTCTGAGGAGTTCCCAGTACATTATCCTTTCCCCTGTGTAATTACCTTAACAAGCTCCAGCTGTTTTTATTCTCAGAAGGTTTACTCCCGGATATACAGCTGCCTACCCCCTTCGTAAGTGCAGGTCCTAAATGAGCTTTTTTCTCTGTTCCCTCACCACAGTCCAGATTCTTTTGGGGAGTTACCAGTACAGTAACCATACCAGGAAGTACTTAATTGATTAAGCTTCTGCTTTTCTTAATCTCAGTGGAGATATTTTACTGATAAACAGCTACCTATGCAGCATGTTCATGTCGTTCCTAAATGAGCTTTTATCTCTCTCCCCTCACCACAAATCAGATTCTTCTGAGGAGTTCCCAGTACATTATCCTTTCCCCTGTGTAAATACCTTAACAAGCTCCAGCTGTTTTTATTCTCAGAAGGTTTACTCCCTGATATACAGCTGCCTACGCCCTTCATAAGTGCAGGTCCTAAATGAGCTTTTTTCTCTGTTCCCTCACCACAATCCAGATTCTGTATGGGAGTTACCAGTACAGTAACCATACCAGGAAGTACTTAATTTATTAAGCTACTACTTTTCTTAATCTCAGTGGAGATATTTACTGATAAACAGCTACCTACGCAGCATGTTCATGTCGTTCCTAAATGAGCTTTTATCTCTCTCCCCTCACCACAAATCAGATTCTTCTGAGGAGTTCCCAGTACATTATTCTTTCCCCTGTGTAATTACCTTAACAAGCTCCAGCTGTTTTTATTCACAGAAGGTTTTCTCCCTGATATACAGCTGCCTAACCCCTTCGTAAGTGCAGGTCCTAAATGAGCTTTTTTCTCTGTTCCCTCACCACAATCCAGATTCTTTTGTGGAGTTACCAGTACAGTAACCATACCAGGAAGTACTTAATTTATTAAGCTACTGCTTTTCTTAATCTCAGTGGAGATATTTACTGATAAACAGCTACCTACGCAGCAGGTTCATGTCGTTCCTAAATGAGCTTTTATCTCTCTCCCCTCACCACTAATCAGATTCTTCTGAGGAGTTCCCAGTACATTATCCTTTCCCCTGTGTAATTACCTTAACAAGCTCCAGCTGTTTTTATTCTCAGAAGGTTTACTCCCTGATATACAGCTGCCTACCCCCTTCGTATGTGCAGGTCCTAAATGCGCATTTTTCTCTGTTCCCTCACCACAATCCAGATTCTTTTGAGGAGTTACCAGTACAGTAACCATACCAGGATGTACTTAATTTATTAAGCTTCTGCTTTTCTTAATATCAGTGGAGATATTTACTGATAAACAGCTACATACGCAGCATGTTCATGTCGTTCCTAAATGAGCTTTTATCTCTCTCCCCTAACCACAGATCAGATTCTTCTGAGGAGTTCCCAGTACATTATCCTTTCCCCTGTGTAATTACCTTAACAAGCTCCAGCTGTTTTTATTCTCAGAAGGTTTACTTCCTGATATACTGCTGCCTACCCCCTTCGTAAGTGCAGGTCCTAAATGAGCTTTTTTCTCTCTTCCCTCACCACAATCCAGATTCTTTTGTGGAGTTACCAGTACAGTAACCATACCAGGAAGTACTTAATTTCTTAAGCTACTGCTTTTCTTAATCTCAGTGGAGATATTTACTGATAAACAGCTACCTACGCAGCATGTTCATGTCGTTAATAAATGAGCTTTTATCTCTCTCCCCTCACCACAAATCAGATTCTTCTGAGGAGTTCCCAGTACATTATCCTTTCCCCTGTGTAATTACCTTAACAAGCTCCAGCTGTTTTTATTCTCAGAAGGTTTACTCCCTGATATACTGCTGCCTACCCCCTTCGTAAGTGCAGGTCCTAAATGAGCTTTTTTCTCTGTTTCCTCACCACAATCCAGATTCTTTTGGGGAGTTACCAGTACAGTAACCATACCAGGAAGTACTTCATTTATGAAGCTACTGCTTTTCTTAATCTCAGTGTAGATATTTACTGATAAACAGCTACGTACCCAGCATGTTCATGTCGTTCCTAAATGAGCTTTTATCTCTCTCCCCTCACCCCAAATCAGATTCTTCTGAGGAGTTCCCAGTACATTTTCCTTTCCCCTGTGTAATTACCTTAACAAGTTCCAGCTGTTTTTATTCTCAGAAGGTTTACTCCCTGATATACAGCTGCCTACCCCCTTCGTAAGTGCAGGTCCTAAATGATCTTTTTTCTCTGTTCCCTCACCACGATCCAGATTCTTTTGGGGAGTTACCAGTACAGTAACCATACCAGGAAGTACTTAATTTATTAAGCTACTGCTTTTCTTAATCTCAGTGGAGATATTTACTGATAAACAGTTACCTACGCAGCATGTTCATGTCGTTCCTAAATGAGATTTTATCTCTATCCTCACCACAAATCAGATTCTTCTGAGGAGTTCCCAGTAGATTATCCTTTCCCCTGTGTAATGACCTTAACAAGCTCCAGCTGTTTTTATTCTCAGAAGGTTTACTCCCAGATATACAGCTGGCTATCCCCTTCGTAAGTGCAGGTCCTAAATGAGCTTTTGTCTCTGATCCCTCACCACAATCCAGATTCTTTTGGGGAGTTACCAGTACAGTAACCATACCAGGAAGTACTTAATTTATTAAGCTACTGCTTTTCTTAATCTCAGTGGAGATATTTACTGATAAACAGCTACGTACGCAGCATGTTCATGTCCTTCCTAAATGAGGTTTTATCTCTCTCCCCTCACCACAAATCAGATTCTTCTGAGGAGTTCCCAGTACATTATCCTTTCCCCTGTGTAATTACCTTAACAAGCTCCAGCTGTTTTTATTCTCAGAAGGTTTACGCCAGGATATACTGCTGCCTACCCCCTTCGTAAGTGCAGGTCCTAAATGAGCTTTTTTCTCTGTTCCCTCACCACAATCCAGATTCTTTTGGGGAGTTACCAGTACAGTAACCATACCAGGAAGTACTTCATTTATGAAGCTACTGCTTTTCTTAATCTCAGTGGAGATATTTACTGATAAACAGCTGCCTACACAGCATGTTCATGTAGTTCCTAAATGAGCTTTTATCTCTCTCCCCTCACCACAAATTAGATTATTCTGAGGAGTTCCCAGTACATTATCCTTTCCCCTGTGTAATTACTTTAACAAGCTCCAGCTGTTTTTATTCTCAGAAGGTTTACTCCCTGATATACAGCTGCCTACCCCCTTCGTAAGTGCAGTTCCTAAATGAGCTTTTTTCTCTGTTCCCTCACCACAATCCAGATTCTTTTTGGGAGTTACCAGTACAGTAACCATACCAGGAAGTACTTAATTTATTAAGCTACTGCTTTTCTTAATCTCAGTGGAGATATTTACTGATAAACAGTTACGTACGCAGGATGTTCATGTAGTTCCTAAATGAGCTTTTATCTCTCTCCCCTCACCACAAATCAGATTCTTCTGAGGAGTTCCCAGTACATTATCCTTTCCCCTGTGTAATTACCTTAACAAGCTCCAGCTGTTTTTATTCTCAGAAGGTTTACACCCTGATATACAGCTGCCTACCCCCTTCGTAAGTGCAGGTCCTAAATGAGCTTTGTACTCTGTTCCCTCACCACATTCCAGATTCTGTTGGGGAGTTACCAGTACAGTAACCATACCAGTAAGTACTTAATTTATTAAGCTACTACTTTTCTTAATCTCAGTGGAGATATTTACTGATAAACAGCTACCTACGCAGCATGTTCATGTCGTTCCTAAATGAGCTTTTATCTCTCTCTCCTCACCACAAATCAGATTCTTCTGAGGAGTTCCCAGTACATTATCCTTTCCACTGTGTAATTACCTTAACAAGCTCCAGCTGTTTTTATTCTCAGAAGGTTTACTCCCTGATATACTGCTGCCTACCCCCTTCGTAAGTGCAGGTCCTAAATGAGCTTTTTTCTCTGTTCCCTCACCACAATCCAGATTCTTTTGGGGAATTACCAGTACAGTAACCATACCAGGAAGTACTTAATTTATTAAGCTACTGCTTTTCTTAATCTCAGTGGAGATATTTACTGATAAACAGCTACCTACGCAGCATGTTCATGTCGTTCCTAAATGAGCTTTTATCTCTCTCCCCTCACCACAAATCAGACTCTTCTGAGGAGTTCCCAGTACATTATCCTTTCCCCTGTGTAATTACCTTAACAAGCTCCAGCTGTTTTTATTCTCAGAAGGTTTACTCCCTGATATACAGCTGCCTACCCCCTTCGTAAGTGCAGGTCCTAAATGAGCTTTTTTCTCTGTTCCCTCACCACAATCCAGATTCTTTTGGGGAGTTACCAGTACAGTAACCATACTTGGAAGTACTTAATTTATTAAGCTACTGCTTTTCTTAATCTCAGTGGAGATATTTACTGATAAACAGCTACCTACACAGCATGTTCATGTAGTTCCTAAATGAGCTTTTATCTCTCTCCCCTCACCACAAATTAGATTATTCTGAGGAGTTCCCAGTACATTATCCTTTCCCCTGTGTAATTACTTTAACAAGCTCCAGCTGTTTTTATTCTCAGAAGGTTTACTCCCTGATATACAACTGCCTACCCTCTTTGTAAGTGCAGGTCCTAAATGAGCTTTTTTCTCTGTTCCCTCACCACAATCCAGATTCTTTTGGGGAATTACCAGTACAGTAACCATACCAGGAAGTACTTAATTTATTAAGCTACTGCTTTTCTTAATCTCAGTGGAGATATTTACTGATAAACAGCTACCTACGCAGCATGTTCATGTCGTTCCTAAATGAGCTTTTATCTCTCTCCCCTCACCACAAATCAGACTCTTCTGAGGAGTTCCCAGTACATTATCCTTTCCCCTGTGTAATTACCTTAACAAGCTCCAGCTGTTTTTATTCTCAGAATGTTTACTCCCTGATATACAGCTGCCTACCCCCTTCGTAAGTGCGGGTCCTAAATGAGCTTTTTTCTCTGTTCCCTCACCACAATCCAGATTCTTTTGGGGAGTTACCAGTACAGTAACCATACCTGGAAGTACTTAATTTATTAAGCTACTGCTTTTCTTAATCTCAGTGGAGATATTTACTGATAAACAGCTACCTACACAGCATGTTCATGTAGTTCCTAAATGAGCTTTTATCTCTCTCCCCTCACCACAAATTAGATTATTCTGAGGAGTTCCCAGTACATTATCCTTTCCCCTGTGTAATTACTTTAACAAGCTCCAGCTGTTTTTATTCTCAGAAGGTTTACTCCCTGATATACAACTGCCTACCCTCTTTGTAAGTGCAGGTCCTAAATGAGCTTTTTTCTCTGTTCCCTCACCACAATCCAGATTCTTTTGGGGAGTTACAAATACAGTAATCATACCAGGAAGTACTTAATTTATTAAGCTACTGCTTTTCTTAATCTCAGTGGAGATATTTACTGATAAACAGCTACCTACGCAGCATGTTCATGTCGTTCTTAATGAGCTTTTTTCTCTCTCCCCTCACCACAAATCAGATTCTTCTGAGGAGTTCCCAGTACATTATCCTTTCCCCTGTGTAATTACCTTAACAAGCTCCAGCTGTTTTTATTCTCAGAAGGTTTACTCCCTGATATACAGCTGCCTACCCCCTTCGTAAGTGCAGGTCCTAAATGAGCTTTTTTCTCTGTTCCCTCACCACAATCAGATTCTTTTGGGGAGTTACCAGTACAGTAACCATACCTGGAAGTACTTAATTTATTAAGCTACTGCTTTTCTTAATCTCAGTGGAGATATTTACTGATAAACAGCTACCTACACAGCATGTTCATGTAGTTCCTAAATGAGCTTTTATCTCTCTCCCCTCACCACAAATTAGATTATTCTGAGGAGTTCCCAGTACATTATTGTGGGGACTGCTTTCTCTGCTCCGGCTCAAGTGCTCATTTCTTTCTCTTATTATCCTCGCATCGCCTTCTCCCCCGACCCTCGGCCTGCAGGTTTGTCGGGGTGAGACGTGGGGATGTCTCCGTCCTGGCGGGCGCGCGACCCGCGTGGTAATGTGACCGCTATCCTACTCTGGAAGCAACGGACATAGACCACGGAGTCAGCTTCTGAGAGCGAACTAACTTTATTGAGAGAGGGGCAAGGGTAGATGATCGGGGGGAAGGGGGTTGGCCAGGATTCCCATAGGCCATGAGCTGTCAGGTGACCTCCAAGGGGCTGGTCACTTGACCTCCAAGGGGCTGGTCACTTGACCTCCAAGGCGGGGCTGGTAGGCGCCAGGCTGGCTGCCAGCTAGGTCGGGGGTCTCTTATCGGACCGGTTTCTCCAGATTCCACTGTAGGGAGGATGGAAGGGCTGCATTCCCCAGCTGGGGGAGGTGCCTCAGGCCCCTTCCATCTAGGGGGAAGATGGACCCCAACATCTGCCTCTTTTATATATTTTTTTTTCGAACAGCAGGAGGCGCCCTACTCGAGAGCGCGCCATGTCTTAGGCTGCCCCCCCCCAAGGGGAGTCTTACCCGTCTTGGGCTAACGCCCTAGCTCTTCAGGCTGACCTTCCTGCCGGGCTGGCGGGCCCGATGAGAGGCCTTGGGGAGAGTAGGATTGGCACTCGAAAGAGAGCCTGATAATTTTTTCCGGTGCCGGCGGACCTTACTGAGCAGCAGGGCCTAGGGTTCGAGTGACGAGCCTCTTGGGGTTCTTATATGGCTAAAAGGCTAAAGGCCACTTGGTACCTAGACAGCTCTGGCCCATCGCTTACAACAAGAGACTCAATGTAAATATAAGGTAAATGGGAGCATAAAGCAGACATGAGCATAAGCAATCGTAATACAAGGCAAATGCAAACATGAGCAACTGTAACATATGAGCAATTGTAACACATGAGTAATTACAACAAGGCACAAGGCAATGGAGGGTCTCTTATCGGGTTCAGTCCACGGAAAACAGGAATTCTGGTCCAGTCTGGTGTCGCTCGAGGTAGCACAGGTGGCTCTTCCTTCCCCCGCTGGTGAGGTAGAGGGGCAGGTTCAGGTCCTGGTGATGTGGCAGCCAGGATGTTGGTAACTTAACAACTGAGGTTAGTAAAACACTTCATAATAAACATTGCAGCAAGGTGCCAATACCTTACTTATTATAAACATTTATCATAAAACATTAAAGTGTCCAAGTCCTTTAGCTCCTATTTCCCTCCAATGGGGACCCCTGAGATAAGCAGCAAAGGGGGGAGCGAAAGAGAGGGACAACCGTGCAAAATTTCCCTTTGGTCCTTGTGCAAGGCTGTGGGCCACGCTGCCACAGCAAACGTTACTCCAAAGGGCGTCAGGCAGGGTCCAGGGAAGAAACAGGGCCGACACTGGGTCCAGGTCCATCGCTGGTGCAGGCAGGCTTTCCCGTTTCTCCTTAGAAAATTCCACCTCGGTCTTTGCTTTCCTGAGAGGAAACAAGGGGAGACATCCCTCAAAGGCAGGTGCCCTTGGGTGGTCATTCTGTTGGACAATATTTTACATCTCTAGCTGGTATCCAGATTGGATTCGGTTCCCCAGTAGGGAAGACGCAGGCGAATCCCCTTCCTGCGCTGATAATTGGGTCGGGTCCACGCCACGCCCCTGTCAGAGAATCCTTCCACCGGGCCTCCACTTTTAAGTAGGGTGTTTGGCTTGACCAGTGTCTCTGGAAAGCCGACAGAGGTTGGTCCTTAGAGAAATTTAAAATATTCAATGTAAACATCGCTGTCCTCAGCTGGTCCTGGGGGCTTCCCCCCCCTTTTTGTTTTAATAATTGATCCTTCAGGGTCCTATTATGCCTCTCAATTATGGCTTGACCCTTTGGGTTATAAGGTATTCCAGTGGTATGTTTAATATTCCACATTTGGAAAAATGCCTGTAAAGGCTTACTGGTGAAACAAGGTCCATTATCTGTTTTAACCTGTAAAGGCAGTCCTAGGATAGCAAAACATTGTAAGAAGTGGCTTTCAGCATGCCGTGCTCTTTCACCGGTATGCAGAGAGGCCCAACATGCACCAGAGCATGTGTCAATGGACATAAATATATATTTTAGCCTTCCAAAGGGGGCGTAATGGGTCACATCAGTCTGCCAAATTAAATTGGGTCTTAAACCTCTTGAATTTACACCTGGAGATTGTAAAGGAGGGACTTGCACGAAAGGCATACATGATTTGCAAGTCCTTATAATCTTTTTTAAGTCTTTTATAGGAATTGAAGGAAATCTCTGATGTAACCCTCTCCAATTTAAGTGAGTACGCTCATGAAGCCCTTTGGCCATTTGGAGGTTTTGAGGTTGTACAATGGCTAGCGCTATGATGGTTCCATTAGTGGCCAGCTGGTCGGCCCTACGATTACCTTGTGCCAGGTCCCCAGGCAGTCCTTGGTGTCCACGAAGGTGCTGTAAAAAAATAGGCTCACTCCGCTCTTTTAACAGAGACCTGACTTGGATCATCAGAGGAGTGATTGGGTTTCCATCCAACTTGATATGTGAACATACCAGGTTGGGTAGCAAGTTAACCACATATAGACTATCAGAGAACAAGTTCATTGGCTGTTTAACATGGGTCAGTGCCAAGGCGACTGCATACAACTCTTTAAATTGCGCAGAGCCAGTGACGGCTTCAAAGTAATGGGTGTTATCTTTCCCACCGGCAGGGGGCGAGGCGGAGCACACCACTACGGCAGAGCTGGCTCGCCCACCATCTGTAAAGACATTGGCAGCCTTGACAAGAGGCTTGGTAGAGAAAAGCACAGGGGTGTCCATTGTAGCCTGGAAAATGAGGTCACCCATCTTGAAGTGCCATAGTGGCAATCTATCTTACCCATAAAGCCCTCCAGGGCACTAGACACACGTGAATTATTTCTCCTGACCCATTCAAAATCTGACAACCGGTAGGGAATAGTTAGCACGTCAGGATCTCTTCCATAATGTCTCAGGGAAGTATCCCTGCCCTTAATTACCAAGTCAGCTAGCTGGTCCAGCTGGGAATAAACTCTGGGAGCTCCTCCCACTGATGCGTGCACCCACTGAAGGGGCTCGCCTGATTGCGTAATTGCAGCTGAAGAGAGTTCGGATCCGGGGAGGATCCAAAGGCAAAGTGGGCACCTAGGCTTGTAGCGTGCCAGCTGTGCCTTATTTAAGGCCAATTGGATTTTCTGGAAGGCTGTTTGGAGTGATGGAGTTATTGTAATAACATCAGTGGGCGCTTTGCCCTTCAAAGAGTCATGGAGCGGTAACAGCTCCTCTGTAGGCAGTTGAAGCCAGGATCTTAGCCAATTAATTTCACCTAACAGTCTTTGCATCTCCACCAGAGTATAAGTTGCCTGGAAGGATAACTGGGGCTTGAGTGGGCATACAGAGTCTAGTTTAAGCTCTGCCCCCAAAATCTTGAAGGGGTATACTTTCTGAACCTTGTCACTGGCTATATGCAGCCCTCCTCTTTGAAGGAGTGTTTGGGCCTTGCTATAGGCCAAATCTAGCACATGGGGGTCTACTGATCCAATAATAATGTTGTCCAATTAAATGCATATAGTCCGATCTGCTCCTGTATTAATTAAGAATCGGAACTTTTTTCAAATATCATGATTACTGTCTCTGGCAATAGGGACTGCCCAGCAAGGGGCTTTAGGCTGTTTATTGCCTTGGTTGGTGGGGAATCTGAAAGTCAGGCCGTAAAGTTAATATTTTGCCCAGGGCGCGTTTACCCACCTCTCTCAAGAACCATCCTCCTGTACTCATGAAAATCTGTAGCTTCAAGGCCTCTGAATTTAAAAGTGGCCAGGCCGGTCTTTTTTTTTTTTTTTTTTTTTTTTGCTGCGGGGCACCGCCGCCGCAGAAAAGCGGCTCAGGGATGCCGAAATCTGCATATGTATAGAGTCAAGCTGAGTTTCACATGGGGGAGGGGTAGCAAGCCTGCGGCTGCTCTGCTCCTCTCCTGTCTGCCGCGGCTTGGGTTCCCGGGTACCGAACGAGATTTGGTCCCAGGGCTTTTTGGAGTAGGCATCGGGGCCCACTCCAGATCAAAATTACCTCCGGTTTCCTTCTCCTGAATCCAGGGGTTCCCCGCCCGGGTCCCAAGAGAGGCAAGCCTTGAGAGTCTTAATGGCTCGCAGTGAGAGTTTTCCCCATGGTGCTGTTTGTAATTCCCGCTCTAGTCGGTCCCAAATTTCCCATGAGAGTGGGTTGGCTCCAGTTAGCCACGGGACTCTGTGGGTCAATTCCTCCCAAATTTGTATGGCGCAGGGCTCTGAGATATTAATCCCCGCGTTTTGGAGGGTGAACTTTAGGATCTTAGGGGGCGAATTGTTTCGCCGACTCTGGACTTGTCCCATCCTCTTACCTGAGGTGGGAGGATCGCGCGTCTCAGGATTTCCAACCTGTTTCCGTCAGGGCCGGTCGGGAGCCGGGCTTTCTTGCGTGGATTCGTGCAAACCACGTGGGGCGCCACTCTGTGGGGACTGCTTTCTCTGCTCCGGCTCAAGTGCTCATTTCTTTCTCTTATTATCCTCGCATCGCCTTCTCCCCCGACCCTCGGCCTGCAGGTTTGTCGGGGTGAGACGTGGGGATGTCTCCGTCCTAGCGGGCGCGCGACCCGCGTGGTAATGTGACCGCTATCCTACTCTGGAAGCAACGGACATAGACCACGGAGTCAGCTTCTGAGAGCGAACTAACTTTATTGAGAGAGGGGCAAGGGTAGATGATCGGGGGGAAGGGGGTTGGCCAGGATTCCCATAGGCCATGAGCTGTCAGGTGACCTCCAAGGGGCTGGTCACTTGACGTCCAAGGGGCTGGTCACTTGACCTCCAAGGCGGGGCTGGTAGGCGCCAGGCTGGCTGCCAGCTAGGTCGGGGGTCTCTTATCGGACCGGTTTCTCCAGATTCCAATGTAGGGAGGATGGAAGGGCTGCATTCCCCAGCTGGGGGAGGTGCCTCAGGCCCCTTCCATCTAGGGGGAAGATGGACCCCAACACATTATCCTTTCCCCTGTGTAATTACTTTAACAAGCTCCAGCTGTTTTTATTCTCAGAAGGTTTACTCCCTGATATACAGCTGCCTACCCTCTTGGTAAGTGCAGGTCCTAAATGAGCTTTTTTCTCTGTTCCCTCACCACAATCCAGATTGTTTTGGGGAGTTACAAGTACAGTAACCATACCAGGAAGTACTTAATTTATTAAGCTACTGCTTTTCTTAATCTCAGTGGAGATATTTACTGATAAACAGCTACCTACGCAGCATGTTCATGTCGTTCTTAATGAGCTTTTTTCTCTCTCCCCTCACCACAAATCAGATTCTTCTGAGGAGTTCCCAGTACATTATCCTTTCCCCTGTGTAATTACCTTAACAAGCTCCAGCTGTTTTTATTCTCAGAAGGTTTACTCCCTGATATACAGCTGCCTACCCCCTTCATAAGTGCAGTTCTTAATGAGCTTTTTTCTCTGTTCCCTCACCACAATCCAGATTCTTTTGGGGAGTTTCCAGTACAGTAACCATACCAGGAAGTACTTAATTTATTAAGCTACTGCTTTTCTTAATCTCAGTTGAGATATTTACTGATAAACAGCGACCTACGCAGCATGTTCATGTCGTTCCTAAATGAGCTTTTATCTCTCTCCCCTCAACACAAACCAGATTCTTCTGAGGAGTTCCCAGTACATTATCCTTTCCCCTGTGTAATTATCTTAACAAACTCTAGCTGTTTTTATTCTCAGAAGGTTTACTCCCTGATATACAGCTGCCTACCCCCTTCGTATGTGCAGGTCCTAAATGAGCTTTTTTCTCTGTTCCCTCACCACAATCCAGATTCTTTTGGGTAGTTACCAGTACAGTAACCATACCAGGAAGTACTTAATTAATTAAGCTACTGGTTTTCTTAATCTCAGTGGAGATATTTACTGATAAACAGCTACCTATGCAGCATGTTCATGTCGTTCCTAAATGAGCTTTTATCTCTCTCCCCTCACCACAAATCAGATTCTTCTGAGGAGTTCCCAGTACATTATCCTTTCCCCTGTGTAATTACCTTAACAAGCTCCAGCTGTTTTTATTCTCAGAAGGTTTACTCCCGGATATACAGCTGCCTACCCCCTTCGTAAGTGCAGGTCCTAAATGAGCTTTTTTCTCTGTTCCCTCACCACAGTCCAGATTCTTTTGGGGAGTTACCAGTACAGTAACCATACCAGGAAGTACTTAATTGATTAAGCTTCTGCTTTTCTTAATCTCAGTGGAGATATTTTACTGATAAACAGCTACCTATGCAGCATGTTCATGTCGTTCCTAAATGAGCTTTTATCTCTCTCCCCTCACCACAAATCAGATTCTTCTGAGGAGTTCCCAGTACATTATCCTTTCCCCTGTGTAAATACCTTAACAAGCTCCAGCTGTTTTTATTCTCAGAAGGTTTACTCCCTGATATACAGCTGCCTACGCCCTTCATAAGTGCAGGTCCTAAATGAGCTTTTTTCTCTGTTCCCTCACCACAATCCAGATTCTGTATGGGAGTTACCAGTACAGTAACCATACCAGGAAGTACTTAATTTATTAAGCTACTACTTTTCTTAATCTCAGTGGAGATATTTACTGATAAACAGCTACCTACGCAGCATGTTCATGTCGTTCCTAAATGAGCTTTTATCTCTCTCCCCTCACCACAAATCAGATTCTTCTGAGGAGTTCCCAGTACATTATTCTTTCCCCTGTGTAATTACCTTAACAAGCTCCAGCTGTTTTTATTCACAGAAGGTTTTCTCCCTGATATACAGCTGCCTAACCCCTTCGTAAGTGCAGGTCCTAAATGAGCTTTTTTCTCTGTTCCCTCACCACAATCCAGATTCTTTTGTGGAGTTACCAGTACAGTAACCATACCAGGAAGTACTTAATTTATTAAGCTACTGCTTTTCTTAATCTCAGTGGAGATATTTACTGATAAACAGCTACCTATGCAGCATGTTCATGTCGTTCCTAATTGAGCTTTTATCTCTCTCCCCTCACCACAAATCAGATTCTTCTGAGGAGTTCCCAGTACATTATCCTTTCCCCTGTGTAATTACCTTAACAAGCTCCAGCTGCTTTTATTCTCAGAAGGTTTACAGCCTGATATACAGCTGCCTACTCCCTTCGTAAGTGCAGGTCCTAAATGAGTTTTTTCTCCGTTCCCTCACCACAATCCAGATTCTTTTTGGGAGTTACCAGTACAGTAACCATACCAGGAAGTACTTAATTTATTAAGCTACTGCTTTTCTTAATCTCAGTGGAGATATTTACTGATAAACAGCTACCTACGCAGCAGGTTCATGTCGTTCCTAAATGAGCTTTTATCTCTCTCCCCTCACCACTAATCAGATTCTTCTGAGGAGTTCCCAGTACATTATCCTTTCCCCTGTGTAATTACCTTAACAAGCTCCAGCTGTTTTTATTCTCAGAAGGTTTACTCCCTGATATACAGCTGCCTACCCCCTTCGTATGTGCAGGTCCTAAATGCGCATTTTTCTCTGTTCCCTCACCACAATCCAGATTCTTTTGAGGAGTTACCAGTACAGTAACCATACCAGGATGTACTTAATTTATTAAGCTTCTGCTTTTCTTAATATCAGTGGAGATATTTACTGATAAACAGCTACATACGCAGCATGTTCATGTCGTTCCTAAATGAGCTTTTATCTCTCTCCCCTAACCACAGATCAGATTCTTCTGAGGAGTTCCCAGTACATTATCCTTTCCCCTGTGTAATTACCTTAACAAGCTCCAGCTGTTTTTATTCTCAGAAGGTTTACTTCCTGATATACTGCTGCCTACCCCCTTCGTAAGTGCAGGTCCTAAATGAGCTTTTTTCTCTCTTCCCTCACCACAATCCAGATTCTTTTGTGGAGTTACCAGTACAGTAACCATACCAGGAAGTACTTAATTTCTTAAGCTACTGCTTTTCTTAATCTCAGTGGAGATATTTACTGATAAACAGCTACCTACGCAGCATGTTCATGTCGTTAATAAATGAGCTTTTATCTCTCTCCCCTCACCACAAATCAGATTCTTCTGAGGAGTTCCCAGTACATTATCCTTTCCCCTGTGTAATTACCTTAACAAGCTCCAGCTGTTTTTATTCTCAGAAGGTTTACTCCCTGATATACTGCTGCCTACCCCCTTCGTAAGTGCAGGTCCTAAATGAGCTTTTTTCTCTGTTTCCTCACCACAATCCAGATTCTTTTGGGGAGTTACCAGTACAGTAACCATACCAGGAAGTACTTCATTTATGAAGCTACTGCTTTTCTTAATCTCAGTGTAGATATTTACTGATAAACAGCTACGTACCCAGCATGTTCATGTCGTTCCTAAATGAGCTTTTATCTCTCTCCCCTCACCCCAAATCAGATTCTTCTGAGGAGTTCCCAGTACATTTTCCTTTCCCCTGTGTAATTACCTTAACAAGTTCCAGCTGTTTTTATTCTCAGAAGGTTTACTCCCTGATATACAGCTGCCTACCCCCTTCGTAAGTGCAGGTCCTAAATGATCTTTTTTCTCTGTTCCCTCACCACGATCCAGATTCTTTTGGGGAGTTACCAGTACAGTAACCATACCAGGAAGTACTTAATTTATTAAGCTACTGCTTTTCTTAATCTCAGTGGAGATATTTACTGATAAACAGTTACCTACGCAGCATGTTCATGTCGTTCCTAAATGAGATTTTATCTCTATCCTCACCACAAATCAGATTCTTCTGAGGAGTTCCCAGTAGATTATCCTTTCCCCTGTGTAATGACCTTAACAAGCTCCAGCTGTTTTTATTCTCAGAAGGTTTACTCCCAGATATACAGCTGGCTATCCCCTTCGTAAGTGCAGGTCCTAAATGAGCTTTTGTCTCTGATCCCTCACCACAATCCAGATTCTTTTGGGGAGTTACCAGTACAGTAACCATACCAGGAAGTACTTAATTTATTAAGCTACTGCTTTTCTTAATCTCAGTGGAGATATTTACTGATAAACAGCTACGTACGCAGCATGTTCATGTCCTTCCTAAATGAGGTTTTATCTCTCTCCCCTCACCACAAATCAGATTCTTCTGAGGAGTTCCCAGTACATTATCCTTTCCCCTGTGTAATTACCTTAACAAGCTCCAGCTGTTTTTATTCTCAGAAGGTTTACGCCAGGATATACTGCTGCCTACCCCCTTCGTAAGTGCAGGTCCTAAATGAGCTTTTTTCTCTGTTCCCTCACCACAATCCAGATTCTTTTGGGGAGTTACCAGTACAGTAACCATACCAGGAAGTACTTCATTTATGAAGCTACTGCTTTTCTTAATCTCAGTGGAGATATTTACTGATAAACAGCTGCCTACACAGCATGTTCATGTAGTTCCTAAATGAGCTTTTATCTCTCTCCCCTCACCACAAATTAGATTATTCTGAGGAGTTCCCAGTACATTATCCTTTCCCCTGTGTAATTACTTTAACAAGCTCCAGCTGTTTTTATTCTCAGAAGGTTTACTCCCTGATATACAGCTGCCTACCCCCTTCGTAAGTGCAGTTCCTAAATGAGCTTTTTTCTCTGTTCCCTCACCACAATCCAGATTCTTTTTGGGAGTTACCAGTACAGTAACCATACCAGGAAGTACTTAATTTATTAAGCTACTGCTTTTCTTAATCTCAGTGGAGATATTTACTGATAAACAGTTACGTACGCAGGATGTTCATGTAGTTCCTAAATGAGCTTTTATCTCTCTCCCCTCACCACAAATCAGATTCTTCTGAGGAGTTCCCAGTACATTATCCTTTCCCCTGTGTAATTACCTTAACAAGCTCCAGCTGTTTTTATTCTCAGAAGGTTTACACCCTGATATACAGCTGCCTACCCCCTTCGTAAGTGCAGGTCCTAAATGAGCTTTGTACTCTGTTCCCTCACCACATTCCAGATTCTGTTGGGGAGTTACCAGTACAGTAACCATACCAGTAAGTACTTAATTTATTAAGCTACTACTTTTCTTAATCTCAGTGGAGATATTTACTGATAAACAGCTACCTACGCAGCATGTTCATGTCGTTCCTAAATGAGCTTTTATCTCTCTCTCCTCACCACAAATCAGATTCTTCTGAGGAGTTCCCAGTACATTATCCTTTCCACTGTGTAATTACCTTAACAAGCTCCAGCTGTTTTTATTCTCAGAAGGTTTACTCCCTGATATACTGCTGCCTACCCCCTTCGTAAGTGCAGGTCCTAAATGAGCTTTTTTCTCTGTTCCCTCACCACAATCCAGATTCTTTTGGGGAATTACCAGTACAGTAACCATACCAGGAAGTACTTAATTTATTAAGCTACTGCTTTTCTTAATCTCAGTGGAGATATTTACTGATAAACAGCTACCTACGCAGCATGTTCATGTCGTTCCTAAATGAGCTTTTATCTCTCTCCCCTCACCACAAATCAGACTCTTCTGAGGAGTTCCCAGTACATTATCCTTTCCCCTGTGTAATTACCTTAACAAGCTCCAGCTGTTTTTATTCTCAGAAGGTTTACTCCCTGATATACAGCTGCCTACCCCCTTCGTAAGTGCAGGTCCTAAATGAGCTTTTTTCTCTGTTCCCTCACCACAATCCAGATTCTTTTGGGGAGTTACCAGTACAGTAACCATACTTGGAAGTACTTAATTTATTAAGCTACTGCTTTTCTTAATCTCAGTGGAGATATTTACTGATAAACAGCTACCTACACAGCATGTTCATGTAGTTCCTAAATGAGCTTTTATCTCTCTCCCCTCACCACAAATTAGATTATTCTGAGGAGTTCCCAGTACATTATCCTTTCCCCTGTGTAATTACTTTAACAAGCTCCAGCTGTTTTTATTCTCAGAAGGTTTACTCCCTGATATACAACTGCCTACCCTCTTTGTAAGTGCAGGTCCTAAATGAGCTTTTTTCTCTGTTCCCTCACCACAATCCAGATTCTTTTGGGGAATTACCAGTACAGTAACCATACCAGGAAGTACTTAATTTATTAAGCTACTGCTTTTCTTAATCTCAGTGGAGATATTTACTGATAAACAGCTACCTACGCAGCATGTTCATGTCGTTCCTAAATGAGCTTTTATCTCTCTCCCCTCACCACAAATCAGACTCTTCTGAGGAGTTCCCAGTACATTATCCTTTCCCCTGTGTAATTACCTTAACAAGCTCCAGCTGTTTTTATTCTCAGAATGTTTACTCCCTGATATACAGCTGCCTACCCCCTTCGTAAGTGCGGGTCCTAAATGAGCTTTTTTCTCTGTTCCCTCACCACAATCCAGATTCTTTTGGGGAGTTACCAGTACAGTAACCATACCTGGAAGTACTTAATTTATTAAGCTACTGCTTTTCTTAATCTCAGTGGAGATACTTACTGATAAACAGCTACCTACACAGCATGTTCATGTAGTTCCTAAATGAGCTTTTATCTCTCTCCCCTCACCACAAATTAGATTATTCTGAGGAGTTCCCAGTACATTATCCTTTCCCCTGTGTAATTACTTTAACAAGCTCCAGCTGTTTTTATTCTCAGAAGGTTTACTCCCTGATATACAACTGCCTACCCTCTTTGTAAGTGCAGGTCCTAAATGAGCTTTTTTCTCTGTTCCCTCACCACAATCCAGATTCTTTTGGGGAGTTACAAATACAGTAATCATACCAGGAAGTACTTAATTTATTAAGCTACTGCTTTTCTTAATCTCAGTGGAGATATTTACTGATAAACAGCTACCTACGCAGCATGTTCATGTCGTTCTTAATGAGCTTTTTTCTCTCTCCCCTCACCACAAATCAGATTCTTCTGAGGAGTTCCCAGTACATTATCCTTTCCCCTGTGTAATTACCTTAACAAGCTCCAGCTGTTTTTATTCTCAGAAGGTTTACTCCCTGATATACAGCTGCCTACCCCCTTCGTAAGTGCAGGTCCTAAATGAGCTTTTTTCTCTGTTCCCTCACCACAATCAGATTCTTTTGGGGAGTTACCAGTACAGTAACCATACCTGGAAGTACTTAATTTATTAAGCTACTGCTTTTCTTAATCTCAGTGGAGATATTTACTGATAAACAGCTACCTACACAGCATGTTCATGTAGTTCCTAAATGAGCTTTTATCTCTCTCCCCTCACCACAAATTAGATTATTCTGAGGAGTTCCCAGTACATTATTGTGGGGACTGCTTTCTCTGCTCCGGCTCAAGTGCTCATTTCTTTCTCTTATTATCCTCGCATCGCCTTCTCCCCCGACCCTCGGCCTGCAGGTTTGTCGGGGTGAGACGTGGGGATGTCTCCGTCCTGGCGGGCGCGCGACCCGCGTGGTAATGTGACCGCTATCCTACTCTGGAAGCAACGGACATAGACCACGGAGTCAGCTTCTGAGAGCGAACTAACTTTATTGAGAGAGGGGCAAGGGTAGATGATCGGGGGGAAGGGGGTTGGCCAGGATTCCCATAGGCCATGAGCTGTCAGGTGACCTCCAAGGGGCTGGTCACTTGACCTCCAAGGGGCTGGTCACTTGACCTCCAAGGCGGGGCTGGTAGGCGCCAGGCTGGCTGCCAGCTAGGTCGGGGGTCTCTTATCGGACCGGTTTCTCCAGATTCCACTGTAGGGAGGATGGAAGGGCTGCATTCCCCAGCTGGGGGAGGTGCCTCAGGCCCCTTCCATCTAGGGGGAAGATGGACCCCAACATCTGCCTCTTTTATATATTTTTTTTTCGAACAGCAGGAGGCGCCCTACTCGAGAGCGCGCCATGTCTTAGGCTGCCCCCCCCCAAGGGGAGTCTTACCCGTCTTGGGCTAACGCCCTAGCTCTTCAGGCTGACCTTCCTGCCGGGCTGGCGGGCCCGATGAGAGGCCTTGGGGAGAGTAGGATTGGCACTCGAAAGAGAGCCTGATAATTTTTTCCGGTGCCGGCGGACCTTACTGAGCAGCAGGGCCTAGGGTTCGAGTGACGAGCCTCTTGGGGTTCTTATATGGCTAAAAGGCTAAAGGCCACTTGGTACCTAGACAGCTCTGGCCCATCGCTTACAACAAGAGACTCAATGTAAATATAAGGTAAATGGGAGCATAAAGCAGACATGAGCATAAGCAATCGTAATACAAGGCAAATGCAAACATGAGCAACTGTAACATATGAGCAATTGTAACACATGAGTAATTACAACAAGGCACAAGGCAATGGAGGGTCTCTTATCGGGTTCAGTCCACGGAAAACAGGAATTCTGGTCCAGTCTGGTGTCGCTCGAGGTAGCACAGGTGGCTCTTCCTTCCCCCGCTGGTGAGGTAGAGGGGCAGGTTCAGGTCCTGGTGATGTGGCAGCCAGGATGTTGGTAACTTAACAACTGAGGTTAGTAAAACACTTCATAATAAACATTGCAGCAAGGTGCCAATACCTTACTTATTATAAACATTTATCATAAAACATTAAAGTGTCCAAGTCCTTTAGCTCCCATTTCCCTCCAATGGGGACCCCTGAGATAAGCAGCAAAGGGGGGAGCGAAAGAGAGGGACAACCGTGCAAAATTTCCCTTTGGTCCTTGTGCAAGGCTGTGGGCCACGCTGCCACAGCAAACGTTACTCCAAAGGGCGTCAGGCAGGGTCCAGGGAAGAAACAGGGCCGACACTGGGTCCAGGTCCATCGCTGGTGCAGGCAGGCTTTCCCGTTTCTCCTTAGAAAATTCCACCTCGGTCTTTGCTTTCCTGAGAGGAAACAAGGGGAGACATCCCTCAAAGGCAGGTGCCCTTGGGTGGTCATTCTGTTGGACAATATTTTACATCTCTAGCTGGTATCCAGATTGGATTCGGTTCCCCAGTAGGGAAGACGCAGGCGAATCCCCTTCCTGCGCTGATAATTGGGTCGGGTCCACGCCACGCCCCTGTCAGAGAATCCTTCCACCGGGCCTCCACTTTTAAGTAGGGTGTTTGGCTTGACCAGTGTCTCTGGAAAGCCGACAGAGGTTGGTCCTTAGAGAAATTTAAAATATTCAATGTAAACATCGCTGTCCTCAGCTGGTCCTGGGGGCTTCCCCCCCCTTTTTGTTTTAATAATTGATCCTTCAGGGTCCTATTATGCCTCTCAATTATGGCTTGACCCTTTGGGTTATAAGGTATTCCAGTGGTATGTTTAATATTCCACATTTGGAAAAATGCCTGTAAAGGCTTACTGGTGAAACAAGGTCCATTATCTGTTTTAACCTGTAAAGGCAGTCCTAGGATAGCAAAACATTGTAAGAAGTGGCTTTCAGCATGCCGTGCTCTTTCACCGGTATGCAGAGAGGCCCAACATGCACCAGAGCATGTGTCAATGGACATAAATATATATTTTAGCCTTCCAAAGGGGGCGTAATGGGTCACATCAGTCTGCCAAATTAAATTGGGTCTTAAACCTCTTGAATTTACACCTGGAGATTGTAAAGGAGGGACTTGCACGAAAGGCATACATGATTTGCAAGTCCTTATAATCTTTTTTAAGTCTTTTATAGGAATTGAAGGAAATCTCTGATGTAACCCTCTCCAATTTAAGTGAGTACGCTCATGAAGCCCTTTGGCCATTTGGAGGTTTTGAGGTTGTACAATGGCTAGCGCTATGATGGTTCCATTAGTGGCCAGCTGGTCGGCCCTACGATTACCTTGTGCCAGGTCCCCAGGCAGTCCTTGGTGTCCACGAAGGTGCTGTAAAAAAATAGGCTCACTCCGCTCTTTTAACAGAGACCTGACTTGGATCATCAGAGGAGTGATTGGGTTTCCATCCAACTTGATATGTGAACATACCAGGTTGGGTAGCAAGTTAACCACATATAGACTATCAGAGAACAAGTTCATTGGCTGTTTAACATGGGTCAGTGCCAAGGCGACTGCATACAACTCTTTAAATTGCGCAGAGCCAGTGACGGCTTCAAAGTAATGGGTGTTATCTTTCCCACCGGCAGGGGGCGAGGCGGAGCGCACCACTACGGCAGAGCCGGCTCGCCCACCATCTGTAAAGACATTGGCAGCCTTGACAAGAGGCTTGGTAGAGAAAAGCACAGGGGTGTCCATTGTAGCCTGGAAAATGAGGTCACCCATCTTGAAGTGCCATAGTGGCAATCTATCTTACCCATAAAGCCCTCCAGGGCACTAGACACACGTGAATTATTTCTCCTGACCCATTCAAAATCTGACAACCGGTAGGGAATAGTTAGCACGTCAGGATCTCTTCCATAATGTCTCAGGGAAGTATCCCTGCCCTTAATTACCAAGTCAGCTAGCTGGTCCAGCTGGGAATAAACTCTGGGAGCTCCTCCCACTGATGCGTGCACCCACTGAAGGGGCTCGCCTGATTGCGTAATTGCAGCTGAAGAGAGTTCGGATCCGGGGAGGATCCAAAGGCAAAGTGGGCACCTAGGCTTGTAGCGTGCCAGCTGTGCCTTATTTAAGGCCAATTGGATTTTCTGGAAGGCTGTTTGGAGTGATGGAGTTATTGTAATAACATCAGTGGGCGCTTTGCCCTTCAAAGAGTCATGGAGCGGTAACAGCTCCTCTGTAGGCAGTTGAAGCCAGGATCTTAGCCAATTAATTTCACCTAACAGTCTTTGCATCTCCACCAGAGTATAAGTTGCCTGGAAGGATAACTGGGGCTTGAGTGGGCATACAGAGTCTAGTTTAAGCTCTGCCCCCAAAATCTTGAAGGGGTATACTTTCTGAACCTTGTCACTGGCTATATGCAGCCCTCCTCTTTGAAGGAGTGTTTGGGCCTTGCTATAGGCCAAATCTAGCACATGGGGGTCTACTGATCCAATAATAATGTTGTCCAATTAAATGCATATAGTCCGATCTGCTCCTGTATTAATTAAGAATCGGAACTTTTTTCAAATATCATGATTACTGTCTCTGGCAATAGGGACTGCCCAGCAAGGGGCTTTAGGCTGTTTATTGCCTTGGTTGGTGGGGAATCTGAAAGTCAGGCCGTAAAGTTAATATTTTGCCCAGGGCGCGTTTACCCGCCTCTCTCAAGAACCATCCTCCTGGACTCATGAAAATCTGTAGCTTCAAGGCCTCTGAATTTAAAAGTGGCCAGGCCGGTCTTTTTTTTTTTTTTTTTTTTTTTTGCTGCGGGGCACCGCCGCCGCAGAAAAGCGGCTCAGGGATGCCGAAATCTGCATATGTATAGAGTCAAGCTGAGTTTCACATGGGGGAGGGGTAGCAAGCCTGTGGCTGCTCTGCTCCTCTCCTGTCTGCCGCGGCTTGGGTTCCCGGGTACCGAACGAGATTTGGTCCCAGGGCTTTTTGGAGTAGGCATCGGGGCCCACTCCAGATCAAAATTACCTCCGGTTTCCTTCTCCTGAATCCAGGGGTTCCCCGCCCGGGTCCCAAGAGAGGCAAGCCTTGAGAGTCTTAATGGCTCGCAGTGAGAGTTTTCCCCATGGTGCTGTTTGTAATTCCCGCTCTAGTCGGTCCCAAATTTCCCATGAGAGTGGGTTGGCTCCAGTTAGCCACGGGACTCTGTGGGTCAATTCCTCCCAAATTTGTATGGCGCAGGGCTCTGAGATATTAATCCCCGCGTTTTGGAGGGTGAACTTTAGGATCTTAGGGGGCGAATTGTTTCGCCGACTCTGGACTTGTCCCATCCTCTTACCTGAGGTGGGAGGATCGCGCGTCTCAGGATTTCCAACCTGTTTCCGTCAGGGCCGGTCGGGAGCCGGGCTTTCTTGCGTGGATTCGTGCAAACCACGTGGGGCGCCACTCTGTGGGGACTGCTTTCTCTGCTCCGGCTCAAGTGCTCATTTCTTTCTCTTATTATCCTCGCATCGCCTTCTCCCCCGACCCTCGGCCTGCAGGTTTGTCGGGGTGAGACGTGGGGATGTCTCCGTCCTAGCGGGCGCGCGACCCGCGTGGTAATGTGACCGCTATCCTACTCTGGAAGCAACGGACATAGACCACGGAGTCAGCTTCTGAGAGCGAACTAACTTTATTGAGAGAGGGGCAAGGGTAGATGATCGGTGGGAAGGGGGTTGGCCAGGATTCCCATAGGCCATGAGCTGTCAGGGGACCTCCAAGGGGCTGGTCACTTGACCTCCAAGGGGCTGGTCACTTGACCTCCAAGGCGGGGCTGGTAGGCGCCAGGCTGGCTGCCAGCTAGGTCGGGGGTCTCTTATCGGACCGGTTTCTCCAGATTCCAATGTAGGGAGGATGGAAGGGCTGCATTCCCCAGCTGGGGGAGGTGCCTCAGGCCCCTTCCATCTAGGGGGAAGATGGACCCCAACACATTATCCTTTCCCCTGTGTAATTACTTTAACAAGCTCCAGCTGTTTTTATTCTCAGAAGGTTTACTCCCTGATATACAGCTGCCTACCCTCTTTGTAAGTGCAGGTCCTAAATGAGCTTTTTTCTCTGTTCCCTCACCACAATCCAGATTGTTTTGGGGAGTTACAAGTACAGTAACCATACCAGGAAGTACTTAATTTATTAAGCTACTGCTTTTCTTAATCTCAGTGGAGATATTTACTGATAAACAGCTACCTACGCAGCATGTTCATGTCGTTCCTAAATGAGCTTTTTTCTCTGTTCCCTCACCACAATCCAGATTCTTTTGGGGAGTTACCAGTACAGTATCCATACCAGTAAGTACTTAATTTATTAAGCTACTGCTTTTCTTAATCTCATTGGAGATATTTATTGATAAACAGCTACCTACGCAGCATGTTCATGTCGTTCCTAAATGAGCTTTTATCTCTCTCCCCTCACCACAAATCAGATTCTTCTGAGGAGTTCCTAGTACATTATCCTTTCCCCTGTGTAATTACCTTAACAAGCTCCAGCTGTTTTAATTCTCAGGAGCGATACTCCCTGATATACAGCTGCCTACCCCCTTCGTAATTGCAGGTCCTAAATGAGCTTTTTACTCTGTTCCCTCACCACAATCCAGATTCTTTTGGGGAGTTACCAGTACAGTAACCATACCAGGAAGTACTTAATTTATTAAGCTACTGCTTTTCTTAATCTCAGTGGAGATATTTACTGATAAACAGCTACCTACGCAGCATGTTCATGTCGTTCCTAAATGAGCTTTTATCTCTCTCCCCTCATCACAAATCAGATTCTTCTGAGGAGTTCCCAGGACATTATCCTTTCCCCTGTGTAATTACCTTAACAAGCTCCAGCTGTTTTTATTCTCAGAAGGTTTACTCCCTGATATACAACTGCCTACCCCCTTCGTAAGTGCAGGTACTAAATGAGCTTTTTTCTCTGTTCCCTCACAACAATCCAGATTCTTTTGGGGAGTTACAGTACAGTAACCATACCAAGAAGTACTTAATTTATTAAGCTACTGCTTTTCTTAATCTCAGTGGAGATATTTACTGATAAACAGCTACCTACGCAGCATGTTCATGTCGTTCCTAAATGAGCTTTTATCTCTCTCCCTTCATCACAAATCAGATTCTTCTGAGGAGTTCCCAGTACATTATCCTTTCCCCTGTGTAATTACCTTAACAAGCTCCAGCTGTTTTTATTCTCAGAAGGTTTACTCCCTGATATACAGCTGCCTACCCCCTTCGTAAGTGCAGGTCCTAAATGAGCTTTTTTCTCTGTTCCCTCACCACAATCCAGATTCTTTTGGGAGTTACCAGTATGGTAACCATACCAGGAAGTACTTAATTTATTAAGCTACTGCTTTTCTTAATCTCAGTGGAGATATTTACAGATATACAGCTAACTATGCAGCATGTTCATGTCGTTCTTTAATGAGCTTTTATCTCTCTCCCCTCACCACAAATCAGACTATTCTGAGGAGTGCCCAGTACATTATCCTTTCCCCTGTGTAATTACCTTAACGAGCTCCAGCTGTTTTTATTCTCAGAAGGTTTAATCCCTGATATACAACTGCCTTCCCCCTTCGTAAGTGCAGGTTCTAAATGAGCTTTTTTCTCTGTTCCCTCACCACAATCCAGATTCTTTTGGGGAGTTACCAGTACAGTAACCATACCAGGAAATACTTAATTTATTAAGCTACTGCTTTTCTTAATCTCAGTGGAGATATTTACTGATAAACAGCTACCTACGCAGAATTTTCATGTCGTTCCTAAATGAGCTTTTATCTCTCTCCCCTCACCACAAATCAGATTCTTCTGAGGAGTTCCCAGTACATTATCCTTTCCCCTGTGTATTTACCTTAACAAATTCCAGCTGTTTTTATTCTCAGAAGTTTTACTCCCTGATATACAGCTGCCTACCACCTTCGTAAGTGCAGGTCGTAAATGAGCTTTTTTCTCTGTTCCCTCACCACAAACCAGATTCTTTTGGGGAGTTACCAGTACAGTAACCATACCAGGAAGTACTTAATTTATTAAGCTACTGCTTTTCTTAATCTCAGTGGAGATATTTACTGATAAACAGCTACCTACGCAGCATGTTCATGTCGTTCCTAAATGAGCTTTTATCTCTCTCCCCTCACCACAAATCAGATTCTTCTGAGGAGTTCCCAGTATATTATCCTTTCCCCTGTGTAATTACCTTAACAAGCTCCAGCTGTTTTTATTCTCAGAACGTTTACTCCCTGATATACAGCTGCCTACCCCCTTCGTAAGTGCAGGTCCTAAATGAGCTTTTTTCTCTGTTCCCTCACCACAGTCCAGATTCTTTAGGGGAGTTACCCGTACAGTAACCATACCAGGAAGTACTTAATTTATTAAGCTACTGCTTTTCTTAATCTCAGTGGAGATATTTACTGATAAACAGCTACCTACGCAGCATGTTCATGTCGTTCCTAAATGAGCTTTTTTCTCTGTTCCCTCACCACAATCCAGATTCTTTTGGGGAGTTACCAGTACAGTATCCATACCAGGAAGTACTTAATTTATTAAGCTACTGCTTTTCTTAATCTCATTGGAGATATTTATTGATAAACAGCTACCTACGCAGCATGTTCATGTCGTTCCTAAATGAGCTTTTATCTCTCTCCCCTCACCACAAATCAGATTCTTCTGAGGAGTTCCCAGTACAATATCCTTTCCCCTGTGTAATTACCTTAACAAGCTCCAGCTGTTTTAATTCTCAGAAGCGATACTCCCTGATATACAGCTGCCTACCCCCTTCGTAAGTGCAGGTCATATATGAGCTTTTTTCTCTGTTCCCTCACCACAATCCAGATTCTTTTGGGGAGTTACCAGTACAGTATCCATAAAAGGAAGTACTTAATTTATTAAGCTACTGCTTTTCTTAATCTCAGTGGAGATATTTACGGATAAACAGCTACGTATGCAGAATGTTCATGTCGTTCCTAAATGAGCTTTTATCTCTCTCCCCTTACCACAAATCAGATTCTTCTGAGGAGTTCCCAGTACATTATCCTTTCCCCTGTGTAATTACCTTAACAAGCTCCAGATGTTTTTATTCTCAGAAGGTTTACTCCCTGCTATACAGCTGCCTACCCCCTTCGTAAGTGCAGGTCCTAAATGAGCTTTTTTCTCTGTTCCCTCACCACAATCCAGATTCTTTTGGGGAGTTACCAGTACGGTAACCATACCAGGAAGTACTTAATTTATTAAGCTACTGCTTTTCTTAATCTCAGTGGAGATATTTACAGATATACAGCTAACTACGCAGCATGTTCATGTCCTTCTTTAATGAGCTTTTATCTCTCTCCCCTCAGCACAAATCAGACTATTCTGAGGAGTTCCCAGTACATTATCCTTTCCCCTGTGTAATTACCTTAACGAGCTCCAGCTGTTTTTATTCTCAGAAGGTTTACTCCCTGATATACAACTGCCTTCCCCCTTCGTAAGTGCAGGTTCTAAATGAGCTTTTTTCTCTGTTCCCTCACCACAATCCAGATTCTTTTGGGGAGTTACCAGTACAGTAACCATACCAGGAAATACTTAATTTATTAAGCTACTGCTTTTCTTAATCTCAGTGGAGATATTTACTGATAAACAGCTACCTACGCAGAATGTTCATGTCGTTCATAAATGAGCTTTTATCTCTCTCCCCTCACCACAAATCAGATTCTTCTGAGGAGTTTCCAGTACATTATCCTTTCCCCTGTGTAATTACCTTAACACGCTCCAGCTGTTTTTATTCTCAGAAGGTTCACTCCCTGATATACAACTGCCTAACCCCTTCGTAAGTGCAGGTCCTAAATGAGCTTTTTTCTCTGTTCATTCACCACAATCCAGATTCTTTTGGGGAGTTACCAGTACAGTAACCATACCAGGAATTACTTAATTTATTAAGCTACTGCTTTTCTTAATCTCAGTGGAGATATTTACTGATAAACAGCTACCTACGCAGCATGTTCTTGTCGTTCCTAAATGAGCTTTTATCTCTCTCCCCTCACCACAAATCAGATTCTTTTGAGGAGTTCCCAGTACATTAACCTTTCCCCTGTGTAATTACCTCAACAAACTCCAGCTGTTTTTATTCTCAGAAGGTTTACTCCCTGATATACAGCTGCATAACCCCTTCGTAAGTGCAGGTCCTAAATGAGCTTTTTTCTCTGTTCCCTCACCACAATCCAGATTCTTTTGGGGAGTTACCAGTACAGTATCCATACCAGGAAGTACTTAATTTATTAAGCTACTGCTTTTCTTAATATCAGTGGAGATATTTACTGATAAACAACTACCTACGCAGCATGTTCATGTCGTTCCTAAATGAGCTTTTATCTCTCTCCCCTCACCACAAATCAGATTCTTCTGAGGAGTTCCCCGTACATTATCCTTTCCCCTGTGTAATTACCATAACAAGCTCCAGCTGTTTTTATTCTCAGAAGGTTTACTCCCTGATATACAGCTGCCTAACCCCTTCGTAAGTGCAGGTACTAAATGAGCTTTTTTCTCTGTTCCCTCACCACAATCCAGATTCTTTTGGGGAGTTACCAGTACAGTAACCATACCGGAAGTACTTAATTTATTAAGCTACTGCTTTTCTTAATCTCAGTGGAGATATTTACTGATAAACAGTAACCGACGCAGCATGTTCATTTCGTTCCTAAATGAGCTTTTATCTCTCTCCCCTCACCACAAATCAGATTCTTCTAAGGAGTTCCCAGTACATTATCCTTTCCCCTGTGTAATTACCTTAACAAGCTCCAGCTGTTTTTATTCTCAGAACGTTTACTCCCTGATATACACCTGCCTACCCCCTTCGTAAGTGCAGGTCCTAAATGAGCTTTTTTCTCTGTTCCCTCACCACAGTCCAGATTCTTTTGGGGAGTTACCCGTACAGTAACCATACCAGGAAGTACTTAATTTATTAAGCTACTGCGTTTCTTAATCTCAGTGGAGATATTTACTGATAAACAGCTACCTACCCAGCATGTTCATGTCGTTCCGAAATGAGCTTATTTCTCTGTTCCCTCACCACAATCCAGATTCTTTTGGGGAGTTACCAGTACAGTATCCATACCAGGAAGTACTTAATTTATTAAGCTACTGCTTTTCTTAATCTCATTGGAGATATTTATTGATAAACAGCTACCTACGCAGCATGTTCATGTCGTTCCTAAATGAGCTTTTATCTCTCTCCCCTCACCACAAATCCGATTCTTCTGAGGAATTCCCAGTACATTATCCTTTCCCCTGTGTAATTACCTTAACAAGCTCCAGCTGTTTTAATTCTCAGAAGCGATACTCCCTGATATACAGCTGCCTACCCCTTCGTAATTGCAGGTCCTAAATGAGCTTTTTACTCTGTTCCCTCACCACAGTCCAGATTCTTTTGGGGAGTTACCAGTACAGTAACCATACCAGGAAGTACTTAATTTATTAAGCTACTGCTTTTCTTAATCTCAGTGGAGATATTTACTGATAAACAGCTACCTATGCAGCATGTTCATGTCGTTCCTAAATGAGCTTTTATCTCTCTCCCCTCACCACAAATCAGATTCTTCTGAGGAGTTCCCAGTACATTATCCTTTCCCCTGTGTAATTACCTTAACAAGCTCCAGCTGTTTTAATTCTCAGAAGCGATACTCCCTGATATACAGCTGCCTACCCCCTTCGTAAGTGCAGGTCCTAAATGAGCTTTTTTCTCTGTTCCCTCACCACAATCCAGATTCTTTTGGGGAGTTACCAGTACAGTATCCATAAAAGGAAGTACTTAATTTATTAAGCTACTGCTTTTCTTAATCTCAGTGGAGATATTTACTGATAAACAGCTACGTATGCAGAATGTTCATTTCGTTCCTAAATGAGCTTTTGTCTCTCTCCCCTCACCACAAATCAGATTCTTCTGATGAGTTCCCAGGACATTATCCTTTCCCCTGTGTAATTACCTTAACAAGCTCCAGCTGTTTTTATTCTCAGAAGGTTTACTCCCTGATATACAGCTGCCTACCCCCTTCGTAAGTGCAGGTCCTAAATGAGCTTTTTTCTCTGTTCCCTCACCACAATCCAGATTCTTTTGGGGAGTTATCAGTACGGTAACCATACCAGGAATACTTAATTTATTAAGCTACTGCTTTTCTTAATCTCAGTGGAGATATTTACAGATATACAGCTAACTATGCAGCATGTTCATGTCGTTCTTTAATGAGCTTTTATCTCTCTCCCCTCAGCACAAATCAGACTATTCTGAGGAGTTCCCAGTACATTATCCTTTCCCCTGTGTAATTACCTTAACTAGCTCCAGCTGTTTTTATTCTCAGAACGTTTACTCCCTGATATACAGCTGCCTACCCCCTTCGTAAGTGCAGGTCCTAAATGAGATTTTTTCTCTGTTCCCTCACCACAATCCAGATTCTTTTGGGGAGTTACTAGTACGGTAACCATACCAGGAAGTACTTAATTTATTAAGCTACTGCTTTTCTTAATCTCAGTGGAGATATTTACTGATAAACAGCTACGTATGCAGAATGTTCATGTCGTTCCTAAATGAGCTTTTATCTCTCTCCCCTCACCACAAATCAGATTCTTCTGATGAGTTCCCAGTACATTATCCTTTCCCCTGTGTAATTACCTTAACAAGCTCCAGCTGTTTTTATTCTCAGAAGGTTTAGTCCCAGATATACAGCTGCCTACCCCCTTCGTAATTGCAGGTCCTAAATGAGCTTTTTTCTCTTTTCCCTCACCACAATCCAGATTCTTTTTGGGAGTTAACAGTACAGTAACCATACCAGGAAGTACTTGATTTATTAAGCTACTGCTTTTCTTAATCTCAGTGGAGATATTTACTGATAAACAGCTACGTATGCAGAATGTTCATGTCGTTCATAAATGAGCTTTTATCTCTCTCCCCTCACCACAAATCAGATTGTTCTGAGGAGTTCCCAGTACTTTATTCTTTCCCCTGTGTAATTACCTTAACAAGCTCCAGCTGTTTTTATTCTCAGAAGGTTTACTCCCTGATATACAGCTGCCTACCCCCTTCGTAAGTGCAGGTCCTAAATGAGCTTTTTTCTCTGTTCCATCACCACAATCCAGATTCTTTTGGGGAGTTACCAGTACAGTAACCATACCAGGAAGTACTTAATTTATTAAGCTACTGCTTTTCTTAATCTCAGTGGAGATATTTACTGATAAACAGCTACCTACGCAGCATGTTCATGTCGTTCCTATATGAGCTTTTATCTCTTTCCCCTCACCCCAAATCAGATTCTTCTGAGGAGTTCCCAGTACATTATCCTTTCCCCTGTGTAATTAACTTAACAAGCTCCAGCTGTTTTAATTCTCAGAAGCGATACTCCCTGATATACAGCTGCCTACCCCCTTCGTAAGTGCAGGTCATATATGAGCTTTTTTTTCTGTTCCCTCACCACAATCCAGATTCTTTTGGGGAGTTACCAGTACAGTATCCATATAAGGAAGTACTTAATTTATTAAGCTACTGCTTTTCTTAATCTCAGTGGAGATATTTACTGATAAACAGCTACGTATGCAGAATGTTCATGTCGTTCCTAAATGAGCTTTTATCTCTCTCCCCTCACCACAAATCAGATTCTTCTGATGAGTTCCCAGGACATTATCCTTTCCCCTGTATAATTACCTTAACAAGCTCCAGCTGTTTTTATTCTCAGAAGGTTTACTCCCTGATATACAGCTGCCTACCCCCTTCGTAAGTGCAGGTCCTAAATGAGCTTTTTTCTCTGTTCCCTCACCTCAATCCAGATTCTTTTGATGAGTTACCAGTACGGTAACCATACAGGAAGTACTTAATTTATTAAGATACTGCTTTTCTTAATCTCAGTGGAGATATTTACAGATATACAGCTAACTACGCAGCATGTTCAGGTCGTTCTTTAATGAGCTTTTATCTCTCTCCCCTCAGCACAAATCAGACTATTCTGAGGAGTTCCCAGTACATTATCTTTTCCCCTGTGTAATTACCTTAACAAGCTCCATCTGTTTTTATTCTCAGAACGTTTACTCCCTGATATACAGCTGCCTACCCCCTTCGTAAGTGCAGGTCCTAAATGAGCTTTTTTCTCTGTTCCCTCACCACAATCCAGATTCTTTTGGGGAGTTACCAGTACGGTAACCATACCAGGAAGTACTTAATTTATTAAGCTACTGCTTTTCTTAATCTCAGTGGAGATATTTTACTGATAAACAGCTACGTATGCAGAATGTTCATGTCGTTCCTAAATGAGCTTTTATCTATCTCCCCTCACCACAAATCAGATTCTTCTGTTGAGTTCCCAGTACATTATCCTTTCCCCTGTGTAATTACCTTAACAAGGTCCAGCTGTTTTTATTCTCAGAAGGTTAGTCCCTGATATACAGCTGCCTACCCCCTTCGTAAGTGCAGGTCCTAAATGAGCTTTTTTCTCTTTTCCTCACCACAATCCAGATTCTTTTTGGGAGTTACCAGTACAGTAACCATACCAGGAAGTACTTAATTTATAAAGCTACTGCTTTTCTTAATCTCAGTGGAGATATTTACTGATAAACAGCTACGTATGCAGAATGTTCATGTCGTTCATAAATGAGCTTTTATCTCTCTCCCCTCACCACAAATCAGATTGTTCTGAGGAGTTCCCAGTACTTTATTCTTTCCCCTGTGTAATTACCTTAACAAGCTCCAGCTGTTTTTATTCTCAGAAGGTTTACTCCCTGATATACAGCTGCCTACCCCCTTCGTAAGTGCAGGTCGTAAATGAGCTTTTTTCTCTGTTCCCTCACCACAATCCAGATTCTTTTGGGAGTTACCAGTACAGTAACCATACCAGGAAGTACTTAATTTATTAACCTACTGCTTTTCTTAATCTCAGTGGAGATATTTACTGATAAACAGCTACCTACGCAGCATGTTCATGTCGTTCCTATATGAGCTTTTATCTCTCTCCCCTCACCCCAAATCAGATTCTTCTGAGGAGTTCCCAGTACATTATCCTTTCCCCTGTGTAATTACCTTAACAAGCTCCAGCTGTTTTTATTCTCAGAAGGTTTACTCCCTGATATACAGCTGCCTACCCCCTTCATAAGTGCAGGTCTTAAATGAGCTTTTTTCTCTGTTCCCTCACCAAAATCCAGATTCTTTTGGGGAGTTACCAGTACAGTAACCATACCAGGAAGTACTTAATTTATTAATCTACTGCTTTTCTTAATCTCAGTGTAGATATTTACTGATAAACAGCTACCTATGCAGCATGTTCATGTCGTTCCTAAATGAGCTTTTATCTCTCTCCCCTCACCACAAATCAGAATCTTCTGAGGAGTTCCCAGAATATTATCCTTTCCCCGGTGTAATTACCTTAACAAGCTCCAGCTGTTTTTATTCTCAGAAGGTTTACTCCCTGATATACAACTGCCTTCCCCCTTCGTAAGTGCAGGTCTTAAATGAGCTTTTTTCTCTGTTCCCTCACCACAATCCAGATTCTTTTGGGGAGTTACCAGTACAGTAACCATACCAGGAAGTACTTAATTTATTAAGCTACTGCTTTTCTTAATCTTAGTGGAGATATTTACTGATAAACAGCTACCTACGCAGCATGTTCATGTCGTTCCTAAATGAGCTTTTATCTCTCTCCCCTCACCACAAATCAGATTCTTCTGAGGAGTTCCCAGTACATTATCCTTTCCCCTGTGTAATTACCATAACAAGCTCCAGCTGTTTTTATTCTCAGAAGTTTTACTCCCTGATATACAGCTGCCTACCCCCTTCGTAAGTGCAGGTCCTAAATGAGCTTTTTTCTCTGTTCCCTCACCACAATCCAGATTCTTTTGGGGAGTTACCAGTACAGTAACCATACCAGGAAGTACTTAATTTATTAAGGTACTGCTTTTCTTAATCTCATTGGAGAAATTTACTGATAAACAGCTACCTACGCAGCCTGTTCATGTCGTTCCTAAATGAGGCTTTTATCTCTCTCCCCTCACCACAAATCAGATTCTTCTGAGGAGTTCCCAGTACATTATCCTTTCCCCTGTGTAATTACCTTAACAAGCTCCAGCTGTTTTTATTCTCAGAACGTTTACTCCCTGATATACAGCTGCCTACCCCCTTCGTAAGTGCAGGTCCTAAATGAGCTTTTTTCTCTGTTCCCTCACCACAATCCAGATTCTTTTGGGGAGTTACCAGTACGGTAACCATACCAGGAAGTACTTAATTTATTAAGCTACTGCTTTTCTTAATCTCAGTGAGATATTTACTGATAAACAGCTACGTATGCAGAATGTTCATGTCGTTCCTAAATGAGCTTTTATCTATCTCCCCTCACCACAAATCAGATTCTTCTGTTGAGTTCCCAGTACATTATCCTTTCCCCTGTGTAATTACCTTAACAAGGTCCAGCTGTTTTTATTCTCAGAAGGTTTAGTCCCTGATATACAGCTGCCTACCCCCTTCGTAAGTGCAGGTCCTAAATGAGCTTTTTTCTCTTTTCCCTCACCACAATCCAGATTCTTTTTGGAGTTACCAGTACAGTAACCATACCAGGAAGTACTTAATTTATAAAGCTACTGCTTTTCTTAATCTCAGTGGAGATATTTACTGATAAACAGCTACGTATGCAGAATGTTCATGTCGTTCATAAATGAGCTTTTATCTCTCTCCCCTCACCACAAATCAGATTGTTCTGAGGAGTTCCCAGTACTTTATTCTTTCCCCTGTGTAATTACCTTAACAAGCTCCAGCTGTTTTTATTCTCAGAAGGTTTACTCCCTGATATACAGCTGCCTACCCCCTTCGTAAGTGCAGGTCGTAAATGAGCTTTTTTCTCTGTTCCCTCACCACAATCCAGATTCTTTTGGGGAGTTACCAGTACAGTAACCATACCAGGAAGTACTTAATTTATTAACCTACTGCTTTTCTTAATCTCAGTGGAGATATTTACTGATAAACAGCTACCTACGCAGCATGTTCATGTCGTTCCTATATGAACTTTTATCTCTCTCCCTCACCCCAAATCAGATTCTTCTGAGGAGTTCCCAGTACATTATCCTTTCCCTGTGTAATTACCTTAACAAGCTCCAGCTGTTTTTATTCTCAGAAGGTTTACTCCCTGATATACAGCTGCCTACCCCCTTCATAAGTGCAGGTCTTAAATGAGCTTTTTTCTCTGTTCCCTCACCAAAATCCAGATTCTTTTGGGGAGTTACCAGTACAGTAACCATACCAGGAAGTACTTAATTTATTAATCTACTGCTTTTCTTAATCTCAGTGTAGATATTTACTGATAAACAGCTACCTATGCAGCATGTTCATGTCGTTCCTAAATGAGCTTTTATCTCTCTCCCCTCACCACAAATCAGAATCTTCTGAGGAGTTCCCAGAACATTATCCTTTCCCCGGTGTAATTACCTTAACAAGCTCCAGCTGTTTTTATTCTCAGAAGGTTTACTCCCTGATATACAACTGCCTTCCCCCTTCGTAAGTGCAGGTCTAAATGAGCTTTTTTCTCTGTTCCCTCACCACAATCCAGATTCTTTTGGGGAGTTACCAGTACAGTAACCATACCAGGAAGTACTTAATTTATTAAGCTACTGCTTTTCTTAATCTTAGTGGAGATATTTACTGATAAACAGCTACCTACGCAGCATGTTCATGTCGTTCCTAAATGAGCTTTTATCTCTCTCCCCTCACCACAAATCAGATTCTTCTGAGGAGTTCCCAGTACATTATCCTTTCCCCTGTGTAATTACCATAACAAGCTCCAGCTGTTTTTATTCTCAGAAGTTTTACTCCCTGATATACAGCTGCCTACCCCCTTCGTAAGTGCAGGTCCTAAATGAGCTTTTTTCTCTGTTCCCTCACCACAATCCAGATTCTTTTGGGGAGTTACCAGTACAGTAACCATACCAGGAAGTACTTAATTTATTAAGGTACTGCTTTTCTTAATCTCATTGGAGAAATTTACTGATAAACAGCTACCTACGCAGCCTGTTCATGTCGTTCCTAAATGAGCTTTATCTCTCTCCCCTCACCACAAATCAGATTCTTCTGAGGAGTTCCCAGTACATTATCCTTTCCCCTGTGTAATTACCTTAACAAGCTCCAGCTGTTTTTATTCTCAGAAGGTTTACTCCCTGATATACAGCTGCCTATCCCCTTCGTAAGTGCAGTTCATAATGAGCTTTTTTCTCTGTTCCCTCACCACAATCCAGATTCTTTTGGGGAGATACCAGTACAGTAACCATACCAGGAAGTACTTAATTTATTAAGCTACTGCTTTTCATAATCTCAGTGGAGATATTTACTGATAAACAGCTACCTACGCAGCATGTTCATGTCGTTCCTAAATGAGCTTTTATCTCTCTCCCCTCACCACAAATCAGATTCTTCTGAGGAGTTTCCAGTACATTATCCTTTCCCCTGTGTAATTACCTTAACAAGCTCCAGCTGTTTTTATTCTCAGAAGGTTCACTCCGTGATATACAACTGCCTACCCCCTTCGTAAGTGCAGGTCCTAAATGAGCTTTTTTCTCTGTTCACTCACCACAATCCAGATTCTTTTGGGGAGTTACCAGTACAGTAACCATACCAGAAGGACTTAATTTAGTAAGCTACTGCTTTTCTTAATCTCAGTGGAGATATTTACTGATAAACAGCTACCTACGCAGCATGTTCTTGTCGTTCCTAAATGAGCTTTTATCTCTCTCCCCTCACCACAAATCAGATTCTTTTGAGGAGTTCCCAGTACACTAACCTTTCCCCTGTGTAATTACCTTAACAAACTCCAGCTGTTTTTATTCTCAGAAGGTTTACTCCCTGATATACAGCTGCCTACCCCCTTCGTAAGTGCAGGTCCTAAATGACCTTTTTTCTCTGTTCCCTCACCACAATCCAGATTATTTTGGGAGTTACCAGTACGGTAACCATACCAGGAAGTACTTAATTTATTAAGCTACTGCTTTTCTTAATCTCAGTGGAGATATTTACAGATATACAGCTAACTACGCAGCATGTTCATGTCGTTCTTTAATGAGCTTTTATCTCTCTCCCCTCAGCAAAAATCAGACTATTCTGAGGAGTTCCCAGTGCATTATCCTTTCCCCTGTGTAATTACCTTAACGAGCTCCAGCTGTTTTTATTCTCAGAAGTTTTACTCCCTGATATACAACTGCCTTCCCCCTTCGTAAGTGCAGGTTCTAAATGAGCTTTTTTCTCTGTTCCCTCACCACAGTCCAGATTCTTTAGGGGAGTTACCCGTACAGTAACCATACCAGGAAATACTTAATTTATTAAGCTACTGCTTTTCTTAATCTCAGTGGAGATATTTACTGATAAACAGCTACCTACGCAGCATGTTCATGTCGTTCCTAAATGAGCTTTTTTCTCTGTTCCCTCACCACAATCCAGATTCTTTTGGGAGTTACCAGTACAGTATCCATACCAGGAAGTACTTAATTTATTAAGCTACTGCTTTTCTTAATCTCAGTGGAGAAATTTACTGATAAACAGCTACCTACGCAGCATGTGCATGTCGTTACTAAATGAGCTTTTATCTCTCTCCCCTCATCACAAATCAGATTCTTCTGAGGATTTCCCAGTACATTATCCTTTCCCCTGTGTAATTACCTTAACAAGCTCCAGCTGTTTTTATTCTCAGAAGGTTTACTCCCTGATATACAGCTGCCTAACCCTTCGTAAGTGCAGGTCCTAAATGAGCTTTTTTCTCTGTTCCCTCACCAGAATCCAGATTCTTTTGGGGAGTTACGAGTAAAGTAACCATACCAGGAAGTACTTAATTTATTAAGGCCACTGCTTTTCTTAATCTCAGTGGAGATATTTACTGATAAACAGCTACCTACGCAGCATGTTTATGTCGTTCATAAATGAGCTTTTATCTCTCTCCCCTCACAAAAATCAGATTCCTCTGAGGAGTTCCCAGTACATTATCCTTTCCCCTGTATAATTACCTTAACAAGCTCCAGCTGTTTTTATTCTCTGAATTTTACTCCCTGATATACAGCTGCCTACCCCCTTCGTAAGTGCAGGTCTTAAATGACCTTTTTTCTCTGTTCCCTCACCAAAATCCAGATTCTTTTGGGGAGTTACAGGTACAGTAACAATAGCAGGAAGTACTTAATTTATTAATCTACTGCTTTTCTTAATCTCAGTGGAGATATTTACTGATAAACAGCTACCTATGCAGCATGTTCATGTCGTTCCTAAATGAGCTTTTATCTCTCTCCCCTCACCACAAATCAGACTCTTCTGAGGAGTTCCCAGTACATTATCCTTTCCCCGGTGTAATTACTTAACAAGCTCCAGCTGTTTTTATTCTCAGAAGGTTTACTCCCTGATATACAACTGCCTTCCCCCTTCGTATTGCAGGTCCTAAATGAGCTTTTTTCTCTGTTCCTCACCACAATCCAGATTCTTTTGGGGAGTTACCAGTACAGTAACCATACCAGGAAGTACTTAATTTATTAAGCTACTGCTTTTCTTAATCTCAGTGGAGATATTTACTGATAAACAGCTACGTATGCAGAATGTTCATGTCGTTCCTAAATGAGCTTTTATCTCTCTCCCTCACCACAAATCAGATTCTTCTGATGAGTTCCCAGTACATTATCCTTTCCCCTGTGTAATTACCTTAACAAGGTCCAGCTGTTTTTATTCTCAGAAGGTTTAGTCCCTGATATACAGCTGCCTACCCCCTTCGTAAGTGCAGTCCTAAATGAGCTTTTTTCTCTTTTCCCTCACCACAATCCAGATTCTTTTTGGGAGTTACCAGTACAGTAACCATACCAGGAAATACTTAATTTATTAAGCTACTGCTTTTCTTAATCTCAGTGGAGATATTTACTGATAAACAGCTACGTATGCAGAATGTTCATGTCGTTCATAAATGAGCTTTTATCTCTCTCCCCTCACCACAAATCAGATTGTTCTGAGGAGTTCCCAGTACTTTATTCTTTCCCCTGTGTAATTACCTTAACAAGCTCCAGCTGTTTTTATTCTCAGAAGGTTTACTCCCTGATATACAGCTGCCTACCCCCTTCGTAAGTGCAGGTCGTAAATGAGCTTTTTTCTCTGTTCCCTCACCACAATCCAGATTCTTTTGGGGAGTTACCAGTACAGTAACCATACCAGGAAGTACTTAATTTATTAACCTACTGCTTTTCTTAATCTCAGTGGAGATATTTACTGATAAACAGCTACCTACGCAGCATGTTCATGTCGTTCCTATATGAGCTTTTATCTCTCTCCCCTCACCCCAAATCAGATTCTTCTGAGGAGTTCCCAGTACATTATCCTTTCCCCTGTGTAATTACCTTAACAAGCTCCAGCTGTTTTTATTCTCAGAAGGTTTACTCCCTGATATACAGCTGCCTACCCCCTTCATAAGTGCAGGTCTTAAATGAGCTTTTTTCTCTGTTCCCTCACCACAATCCAGATTCTTTTGGGAGTTACCAGTACAGTAACCATACCAGGAAGTACTTAATTTATTAAGCTACTGCTTTCTTAATCTTAGTGGAGATATTTACTGATAAACAGCTACCTACGCAGCATGTTCATGTCGTTCTTAAATGAGCTTTTATCTCTCTCCCCTCACCACAAATCAGATTCTTCTGATGAGTTCCCAGTACATTATCCTTTCCCCTGTGTAATTACCATAACAAGCTCCAGCTGTTTTTATTCTCAGAAGTTTTACTCCCTGATATACAGCTGCCTACCCCCTTCGTAAGTGCAGGTCCTAAATGAGCTTTTTTCTCTGTTCCCTCACCACAATCCAGATTCTTTTGGGGAGTTACCAGTACAGTAACCATACCAGGAAGTACTTAATTTATTAAGGTACTGCTTTTCTTAATCTCATTGGAGAAATTTACTGATAAACAGCTACCTACGCAGCCTGTTCATGTCGTTCCTAAATGAGCTTTTATCTCTCTCCCCTCACCACAAATCAGATTCTTCTGAGGAGTTCCCAGTACATTATCCTTTCCCTGTGTAATTACCTTAACAAGCTCCAGCTGTTTTTATTCTCAGAAGGTTTACTCCCTGATATACAGCTGACTACCCCCTTCGTAAGTGCAGTTCATAATGAGCTTTTTTCTCTGTTCCCTCACCACAATCCAGATTCTTTTGGGAGATACCAGTACAGTAACCATACCAGGAAGTACTTATTTATTAAGCTACTGCTTTTCTTAATCTCAGTGGAGATATTTACTGATAAACAGCTACCTACGCAGCATGTTCATGTCGTTCCTAAATTAGCTTTTATCTCTCTCCCCTCACCACAAATCAGATTCTTCTGAGGAGTTTCCAGTACATTATCCTTTCCCCTGTGTAATTATCTTAACAAGCTCCAGCTGTTTTTATTCTCAGAAGGTTCACTCCCTGATATACAACTGCCTACCCCTTCGTGAGTGCAGGTCCTAAATGAGCTTTTTTCTCTGTTCACTCACCACAATCCAGATTCTTTTGGGGAGTTACCAGTACAGTAACCATACCAGGAAGGACTTAATTTAGTAAGCTACTGCTTTTCTTAATCTCAGTGGAGATATTTACTGATAAACAGCTACCTACGCAGCATGTTCTTGTCGTTCTAAATGAGCTTTTATCTCTCTCCCCTCACCACAAATCAGATTCTTTTGAGGAGTTCCCAGTACACTAACCTTTCCCCTGTGTAATTACCTTAACAAACTCCAGCTGTTTTATTCTCAGAAGGTTTACTCCCTGATATACAGCTGCCTACCCCCTTCGTAAGTGCAGGTCCTAAATGACCTTTTTTCTCTGTTCCCTCACCACAATCCAGATTATTTTGGGGTGTTACCAGTACGGTAACCATACCAGGAAGTACTTAATTTATTAAGCTACTGCTTTTCTTAATCTCAGTGGAGATATTTACAGATATACAGCTAACTACGCAGCATGTTCATGTCGTTCTTTAATGAGCTTTTATCTCTCTCCCTCAGCAAAATCAGACTATTCTGAGGAGTTCCCAGTGCATTATCCTTTCCCCTGTGTAATTACCTTAACGAACTCAGCTGTTTTTATTCTCAGAAGTTTTACTCCCTGATATACAACTGCCTTCCCCCTTCGTAAGTGCAGGTTCTAAATGAGCTTTTTTCTCTGTTCCCTCACCACAGTCCAGATCTTTAGGGGAGTTACCGTACAGTAACCATACCAGGAAATACTTAATTTATTAAGCTACTGCTTTTCTTAATCTCAGTGGAGATATTTACTGATAAACAGCTACCTACGCAGCATGTTCATGTCGTTCCTAAATGAGCTTTTTTCTCTGTCCCTCACCACAATCCAGATTCTTTTGGGGAGTTACCAGTACAGTATCCATACCAGAAGTACTTAATTTATTAAGCTACTGCTTTTCTTAATCTCAGTGGAGAAATTTACTGATAAACAGCTACCTACGCAGCATGTGCATGTCGTTACTAAATGAGCTTTTATCTCTCTCCCTCATCACAAATCAGATTCTTCTGAGGATTTCCCAGTACATTATCCTTTCCCCTGTGTAATTACCTTAACAAGCTCCAGCTGTTTTTATTCTCAGAAGGTTTACTCCCTGATATACAGCTGCCTAACCCTTCGTAAGTGCAGGTCCTAAATGAGATTTTTCTCTGTTCCCTCACCAGAATCCAGATTCTTTTGGGGAGTTACGAGTAAAGTAACCATACCAGGAAGTACTTAATTTATTAAGCCACTGCTTTTCTTAATCTCAGTGGAGATATTTACTGATAAACACTACCTACGCAGCATGTTTATGTCGTTCATAAATGAGCTTTTATCTCTCTCCCCTCACAAAAATCAGATTCCTCTGAGGAGTTCCCAGTACATTATCCTTTCCCCTGTGTAATTACCTTAACAAGCTCCAGCTGTTTTTATTCTCTGAATTTTACTCCCTGATATACAGCTGCCTACCCCCTTCGTAAGTGCAGGTCTTAAATGACCTTTTTTCTCTGTTCCCTCACCAAAATCCAGATTCTTTTGGGGAGTTACAGGTACAGTAACAATAGCAGGAAGTACTTAATTTATTAATCTACTGCTTTTCTTAATCTCAGTGGAGATATTTACTGATAAACAGCTACCTATGCAGCATGTTCATGTCGTTCCTAAATGAGCTTTTATCTCTCTCCCCTCACCACAAATCAGACTCTTCTGAGGAGTTCCCAGTACATTATCCTTTCCCCGGTGTAATTACCTTAACAAGCTCCAGCTGTTTTTATTCTCAGAAGGTTTACTCCCTGATATACAACTGCCTTCCCCCTTCGTAATTGCAGGTCCTAAATGAGCTTTTTCTCTGTTCCCTCACCACAATCCAGATTCTTTTGGGGAGTTACCAGTACAGTAACCATACCAGGAAGTACTTAATTTATTAAGCTACTGCTTTCTTAATCTCAGTGGAGATATTTACTGATAAACAGCTACGTATGCAGAATGTTCATGTCGTTCCTAAATGAGCTTTTATCTCTCTCCCCTCACCACAATCAGATTCTTCTGATGAGTTCCCAGTACATTATCCTTTCCCTGTGTAATTACCTTAACAAACTCCAGCTGTTTTTATTCTCAGAACGTTTACCTCCCTGATATACAGCTGCCTACCCCCTTCGTAAGTGCAGGTCCTAAATGAGCTTTTTTTCTCTGTTCCCTCACCACAGTCCAGATTCTTTAGGGGAGTTACCCGTACAGTAACCATACCAGGAAATACTTAATTTATTAAGGTACTGCTTTCTTAATCTCAGTGGAGAAATTTACTGATAAACAGCTACCTACGCAGCATGTTCATGTCGTTCCTAAATGAGCTTTTATCTCTCTCCCCTCACCACAAATCAGATTCTTCTGAGGAGTTCCCAGTACATTATCCTTTCCCCTGTGTAATTACCTTAACAAGCTCCAGCTGTTTTTATTCTCGGAACGTTTACTCCCTGATATACAGCTGCCTACCCCCTTCGTAAGTGCAGGTCCTAAATGAGCTTTTTTCTCTGTTCCCTCACCACAGTCCAGATTCTTTAGGGGAGTTACCCGTACAGTAACCATACCAGGAAATACTTAATTCATTAAGCTACTGCTTTTCTTAATCTCATTGGAGATATTTACTGATAAACAGCTACCTACGCAGCATGTTCATGTCGTTCCTAATGAGCTTTTTTCTCTGTTCCCTCACCACAATCCAGATTCTTTTGGGAGTTACAGTACAGTATCCATACCAGGAAGTACTTAATTTATTAAGCTACTGCTTTTCTTAATCTCAGTGGAGATATTTACTGATAAACAGCTACCTACGCAGCATGTGCATGTCGTTCCTAAATGAGCTTTTATCTCTCTCCCCTCATCACAAATCAGATTCTTCTGAGGAGTTCCCAGTACATTATCCTTTCACCTGTGTAATTACCTTAACAAGATCCAGCTGTTTTTATTCTCAGAAGGTTTACTCCCTGATATACAGCTGCCTACCCCCTTCGTAAGTGCAGGTCCTAAATGAGCTTTTTTCTCTGTTCCCTCACCACAATCCAGATTCTTTTGGGGAGTTACGAGTAAAGTAACCATACCAGGAAGTACTTAATTTATTAAGCCACTGCTTTTCTTAATCTCAGTGGAGATATTTACTGATAAACAGCTACCTACGCAGCATGTTTATGTCGTTCATAAATGAGCTTTTATCTCTCTCCCCTCACAAAAATCAGATTCCTCTGAGGAGTTCCCAGTACATTATCCTTTCCCCTGTGTAATTACCTTAACAAGCTCCAGCTGTTTTTATTCTCCGAAGGTTTACTCCCTGATATACAGCTGCCTACCCCCCTTCGTAAGTGCAGTTCTTAAATGAGCTTTTTTCTCTGTTCCCTCACCAAAATCCAGATTCTTTTGGGGAGTTACCAGTACAGTAACCATACCAGGAAGTACTTAATTTATTAATCTACTGCTTTTCTTAATCTCAGTGGAGATATTTACTGATAAACAGCTACCTATGCAGCATGTTCATGTCGTTCCTAAATGAGCTTTTATCTCTCTCCCCTCACCACAAATCAGACTCTTCTGAGGAGTTCCCAGTACATTATCCTTTCCCCGGTGTAATTACCTTAACAAGCTCCAGCTGATTTATTCTCAGAAGTTTACTCCCTGATATACAACTGCCTTCCCCCTTCGTAATTGCAGGTCCTAAATGAGCTTTTTTCTCTGTTCCCTCACCACAATCCAGATTCTTTTGGGGAGTTACCAGTACAGTAATCATACCAGGAAGTACTTAATTTATTAAGCTACTGCTTTTCTTAATCTCAGTGGAGAAATTTACTGATAAACAGCTACCTACGCAGCCTGTTCATGTCGTTCCTAAATGAGCTTTTATCTCTCTCCCCTCACCACAAATCAGATTCTTCTGAGGAGTTCCCAGTACATTATCCTTTCCCCTGTGTAATTACCTTAACAAGCTCCAGCTGTTTTTATTCTCAGAAGGTTTACTCCCTGATATACAGCTGCCTATCCACTTCGTAAGTGCAGTTCATAATGAGCTTATTTCTCTGTTCCCTCACCACAATCCAGATTCTTTTGGGGAGATACCAGTACAGTAACCATACCAGGAAGTACTTAATTTATTAAGCCACTGCTTTTCTTAATCTCAGTGGAGATATTTACTGATAAACAGCTACCTACGCAGCATGTTTATGTCGTTCATAAATGAGCTTTTATCTCTCTCCCCCTCACAAAAATCAGATTCCTCTGAGGAGTTCCCAGTACATTATCCTTTCCCCTGTGTAATTACCTTATCAAGCTCCAGCTGTTTTTATTCTCAGAAGGTTTACTCCCTGATATACAGCTGCCTACCCCCTTCGTAAGTGCAGGTCTTAAATGAGCTTTTTTCTCTGTTCCCTCACCACAATCCAGATTATTTTGGGGAGTTACCAGTACGGTAACCATACCAGGAAGTACTTAATTTATTAAACTACTGCTTTTCTTAATCTCAGTGGAGATATTTACAGATATACAGCTAACTACGCAGCATGTTCATGTCGTTCTTTAATGAGCTTTTATGTCTCTCCCCTCAGCAAAAATCAGACTATTCTGAGGAGTTCCCAGTGCATTATCCTTTCCCCTGTGTAATTACCTTAACGAGCTCCAGCTGTTTTTTATTCTCAGAAGTTTTACTCCCTGATATACAACTGCCTTCCCCCTTCGTAAGTGCAGGTTCTAAATGAGCTTTTTTCTCTGTTCCCTCACCACAGTCCAGATTCTTTAGGGGAGTTACCCGTACAGTAACCATACCAGGAAATACTTAATTTATTAAGCTACTGCTTTTCTTAATCTCAGTGGAGATATTTACTGATAAACAGCTACCTACGCAGCATGTTCATGTCGTTCCTAAATGAGCTTTTTTCTCTGTTCCCTCACCACAATCCAGATTCTTTTGGGGAGTTACCAGTACAGTATCCATACCAGGAAGTACTTAATTTATTAAGCTACTGCTTTTCTTAATCTCAGTGGAGAAATTTACTGATAAACAGCTACCTACGCAGCATGTGCATGTCGTTACTAAATGAGCTTTTATCTCTCTCCCCTCATCACAAATCAGATTCTTCTGAGGATTTCCCAGTACATTATCCTTTCCCCTGTGTAATTACCTTAACAAGCTCCAGCTGTTTTTATTCTCAGAAGGTTTACTCCCTGATATACAGCTGCCTAACCCTTCGTAAGTGCAGGTCCTAAATGAGCTTTTTTCTCTGTTCCCTCACCAGAATCCAGATTCTTTTGGGGAGTTACGAGTAAAGTAACCATACCAGGAAGTACTTAATTTATTAAGCCACTGCTTTTCTTAATCTCAGTGGAGATATTTACTGATAAACAGCTACCTACGCAGCATGTTTATGTCGTTCATAAATGAGCTTTTATCTCTCTCCCCTCACAAAAATCAGATTCCTCTGAGGAGTTCCCAGTACATTATCCTTTCCCCTGTGTAATTACCTTAACAA
>NW_025957417.1:0-44190 GCF_023159225.1 Perognathus longimembris pacificus
AGGGGGAGAGAGATAAAAGCTCATTTTAGGAACGACATGAACATGCTGGGCAGGTAGCCGTTTATCAGTAAATTTCTCCACTGAGATTAAGAAAAGCAGTAGCCTTAATAAATTAAGTACTTCCTGGTATGGTTACTGTACTGCTAAACTCCCCAAAAGAATGTGGATTGTGGTGAGGGAACAGAGAAAAAAGCTCATTTAGGACCTGCACTTACGAAGGGGGTAGGCAGCTGTATATCAGGGAGTAAACCTTCTGAGAATAAAAACAGCTGGAGCTTGTTAAGGTAATTACACAGGGGAAAGGATAATGTACTGGGGAACTCCCTCAGAAGAATCTGATTGTGGTGAGGGGAGAGAGATAAAAGATCATTTAGGAACGACATGACATGCTGCGTAGGTAGCCGTTGATCAGTAAATATCTCCACTGAGATTAAGAAAAGCAGTAGCTCAATAAATTAAGTACTTCCTGGTATGGTTACTGTACTGGTAACTCCCAAAAGAATCAGGATTGTGGTGAGGGAACAGAGAAAAAAAGCTCATTTAGGACCTGCACTTACGAAGGGGGTAGGCAGCTGTATATCAGGGAGTAAACCTTCTGAGAATAAAAAACAGCTGGAGCTTGTTAAGGTAATTACACAGGGGAAAGGATAATGTACTGGGAACTCCTCAGAAGAATCTGATTTGTGGTGAGGGGAGAGAGATAAAAGCTCAGTTAAGAACGACATGAACTTGTTGCGTAGGTAGCTGTTTATCAGTAAATATCTCCACTGAGATTAAGAAAAGCAGTAGCTTAATAAATTAAGTACTTCCTGGTATGGTTACTGTACTGGTAAACTCCCCAGAAGATCTGGATTGTGGTGAGGGAACAGAGAAAAAAAGCTCATTTAGGACCTGCACTTACGAAGGGGGTAGGCAGCTGTATATCAGGGAGTAAACCTTCTGAGAATAAAAACAGCTGGAGCTTGTTAAGGTAATTACACAGGGGACAGGATAATGTACTGGGAACCTCCTCAGAAGAAGCTGATTTGTGGTGAGGGGAGAGAGATAAAAGCTCATTTAGGAACGACATGAACATGCTGCGGTAGGTAGCTGTTTATCAGTAAATATCTCCACTGAGATTAAGAAAAGCAGTAGCTTAATAAATTAAGTACTTCCTGGTATGGTTTACTGTACTGGTAACTCCCAAAAGAATCTGCATTGTGGTGAGGGAAGAGAGAAAAAAGCTCATTCAGCACCTGCACTACGAAGGGGTAGGCAGCTGTATATCAGGGAGTAAACATTCTGAGAATAAAAACAGCTGGAGCTTGTAAGGTAATTACACAGGGGAAAGGATAATGTACTGGGAACTCCTCAGAAGAATCTGATTTGTGGTGAGGGGAGAGAGATAAAAGCTCATTTAGGAACGACTTGAACATGCTGCGTAAGTAGCTGTTTATCAGTAAATATCTCCACTGAGATTAAGAAAAGCAGTAGCTTAATAAATTAAGTACTTCCTGGTATGGTTACTGTACTGGTAACTCCCCAAAAGAATCTGGATTGTGGTGACGGAACAGAGAAAAAAGCTCATTTACGACCTGCACTTACGAAGGGGGTAGGCAGCTGTATATCAGGGAGTAAACCTTCTGAGAATAAAAACAGCTGGAGCTTGTTAAGGTAATTACACAGGGAAAGGATAATGTACTGGGAACTCCTCAGAAGAATCTGATTTGTGGTGAGGGGAGAGAGATAAAAGCTCATTTAGGAACGACATGAACATGCTGCGTAGGTAGCTGTTTATCAGTAAATATCTCCACTGAGATTAAGAAAAGCAGTAGCTTAATAAATTAAGTACTTCCTGGTATGGTTACTGTACTGGTAACTCCCCAGAAGAATCTGGACTGTGGTGAGGGAACAGAGAAAAAAGCTCATTTAAGACCTGCACTTACGAAGGGGGTAGGCAGCTGTATATCAGGGAGTAAACCTTCTGAGATTAAAAACAGCTGGAGCTTGTTAAGGTAATTACACAGGGGAAAGGATAATGTACTGGGAACTCCTCAGAAGAATCTGATTTGTGGTGAGAGGAGAGAGATAAAAGCTCATTTAGGAACGACATGAACATGCTGCGTAGGTAGCTGTTTATCAGTAAATATCTCCACTGAGATTAAGAAAAGCAGTAGCTTAATAAATTAAGTACTTCCTGGTATGGTTACTGTACTGGTAACTCCCCAGAAGAATCTGGATTGTGGTGAGGGAACAGAGAAAAAAGCTCATTTAGGACCTGCACTTACGAAGGGGGTAGGCAGCTGTATATCAGGGAGTAAACCTTCTGAGAATAAAATAGCTGGAGCTTGTTAAGGTAATTACACAGGGAAAGGATAATGTACTGGGAACTCCTCAGAAGATTCTGATTTGTGGTGAGGGGAGAGAGATAAAAGCTCATTTAGGAACGACATGAACATGCTGCGTAGGTAGCTGTTTATCAGTAAATATCTCCACTGAGATTAAGAAAAGCAGTAGCTTAATAAATTAAGTACTTCCTGGTATGGTTGCTGTACTGGTAACTCCCAGAAGAATCTGGATTGTGGTGAGGGAACAGAGAAAAAAGCTCATTTAGGACCTGCACTTACGAAGGGGGTAGGCAGCTGTATATCAGGGACTAAACCTTCTGAGAATAAAAACAGCTGGAGCTTGTTAAGGTAATTACACAGGGGAAAGGATAATGTACTGGGAACTCCTCAGAAGAATCTGATTTTTGGTGAGGGGAGAGAGATAAAAGCTCATTTAGGAACGACGTGAACATTCTGCGTAGGTAGCTGTTTATCAGTAAATATCTCCACTGAGATTAAGAAAAGCAGTAGCTTAATAAATTAAGTACTTCCTGGTATGGTTACTGTACTGGTAACTCCCCAAAAGAATCTGGATTGTGGTGAGGGAACAGAATAAAGCTCATTTAGGACCTGCACTTACGAAGGGGGTAGGCAGCTGTATATCAGGGAGTAAACCTTCTGAGAATAAAAACAGCTGGAGCTTGTTAAGGTAATTACACAGGGGAAAGGATAATGTACTGGGAACTCCGGAGAAGAATCTGATTTGTGGTGTGTGGAGAGAGATAAAAACTCATTTATGATCGACATGAACATGCTGCGTAGGTAGCTGTTTATCAGTAAATATCTCCACTGAGATTAAGAAAAGCAGTAGCTTAATAAATTAAGTACATCCTGGTATGGTTATTGTACTGGTAACTCCCCAAAAGAATCTGGATTGTCGTGAGGGAACAGAGAAAAAGCTCATTTAGGACCTGCACTTACGAGGGGGTAGGCAGCTGTATATCAGGGAGTAAACCTTCTGAGAATAAAAACAGCTGGAGCTTGTTAAGGTAATTACACAGGGGAATGGATAATGTACAATGTACTGGGAACTCCTCAGAAGAATCTGATTAGTGGTGAGGGGAGAGAGATAAAAGCTCATTTAGGAACGACATGAACATGCTGCGTAGGTAGCTGTTTATCAGTAAATATCTCCACTGAGATTAAGAAAAGCAGTAGCTTAATAAATTAAGTACTTCCTGGTATGGTTACTGTACTGGTAACTCCCCAAAATAATCTGGATTGTGGTGAGGGAACAGAGAAAAAAGCTCATTTAGGACCTGCACTTACGAAGGGGGTAGGCAGCTGTATATCAGGGAGTAAACCTTCTGAGAATAAAAACAGCTGGAGCTTGTTAAGGTAATTACACAGGGGAACGGATAATGAACAATGTACTGGGAACTCCTCAGAAGAATGTGATTTGTGGTGAGGGGAGAGAGATAAAAGCTCATTTAGGAACGACATGAACATGCTGCGTAGGTAGCTGTTTATCAGTAAATATCTCCACTGAGATTAAGAAAAGCAGTAGCTTAATAAATTAAGTACTTCCTGGTATGGTTACTGTACTGGTAACTCCCCAAAAGAATCTGGATTGTGGTGAGGGAACAGAGAAAAAAGCTCATTCAGGACCTGCACTTACGAAGGGGGTAGGCAGCTGTATATCAGGGAGTAAACCTTCTGAGAATAAAAACAGCTGGAGCTTGTTAAGGTAATTACACAGGGGAAAGGATAATGTACTGGGAACTCCTCAGAAGAATCTGATTTGTGGTGAGGGGAGAGAGATAAAAGCTCATTTAGGAACGACATGAACATGCTGGGCAGGTAGCCGTTTATCAGTAAATATCTCCACTGAGATTAAGAAAAGCAGTAGCTTAATAAATTAAGTACTTCCTGGTATGGTTACTGTACTGCTAACTCCCCAAAAGAATGTGGATTGTGGTGAGGGAACAGAGAAAAAAGCTCATTTAGGACCTGCACTTACGAAGGGGGTAGGCAGCTGTATATCAGGGAGTAAACCTTCTGAGAATAAAAACAGCTGGAGCTTGTTAAGGTAATTACACAGGGGAAAGGATAATGTACTGGGAACTCCTCAGAAGAATCTGATTTGTGGTGAGGGGAGAGAGATAAAAGCTCATTTAGGAACGACATGAACTTGTTGCGTAGGTAGCTGTTTATCAGTAAATATCTCCACTGAGATTAAGAAAAGCAGTAGCTTAATAAATTAAGTACTTCCTGGTATGGTTACTGTACTGGTAACTCCCCAGAAGAATCTGGATTGTGGTGAGGGAACAGAGAAAAAAAGCTCATTTAGGACCTGCACTTACGAAGGGGGTAGGCAGCTGTATATCAGGGAGTAAACCTTCTGAGAATAAAAACAGCTGGAGCTTGTTAAGGTAATTACACAGGGGAAAGGATAATGTACTGGGAACTCCTCAGAAGAATCTGATTTGTGGTGAGGGGGAGAGAGATAAAAGCTCATTTAGGAACGACATGAACATGCTGCGTAGGTAGCTGTTTATCAGTAAATATCTCCACTGAGATTAAGAAAAGCAGTAGCTTAATAAATTAAGTACTTCCTGGTATGGTTACTGTACTGGTAACTCCCCAGAAGAATCTGGATTGTGGTGAGGGAACAGAGAAAAAAGCTCATTTAGGACCTGCACTTACGAAGGGGGTAGGCAGCTGTATATCAGGGAGTAAACCTTCTGAGAATAAAAACAGCTGGAGCTTGTTAAGGTAATTACACAGGGGAAAGGATAATGTACTGGGAACTCCTCAGAAGAATCTGATTAGTGGTGAGGGGAGAGAGATAAAAGCTCATTTAGGAACGACATGAACATGCTGCGTAGGTAGCTGTTTATCAGTAAATATCTCCACTGAGATTAAGAAAAGCAGTAGCTTAATAAATTAAGTACTTCCTGTTATGGTTACTGTACTGGTAACTCCCCAAAAGAATCTGCATTGTGGTGAGGGAAGAGAGAAAAAAGCTCATTCAGGACCTGCACTTACGAAGGGGGTAGGCAGCTGTATATCAGGGAGTAAACATTCTGAGAATAAAAACAGCTGGAGCTTGTTAAGGTAATTACACAGGGGAAAGGATAATGTACTGGGAACTCCTCAGAAGAATCTGATTTGTGGTGAGGGGAGAGAGATAAAAGCTCATTTAGGAACGACATGAACATGCTGCGTAAGTAGCTGTTTATCAGTAAATATCTCCACTGAGATTAAGAAAAGCAGTAGCTTAATAAATTAAGTACTTCCTGGTATGGTTACTGTACTGGTAACTCCCCAAAAGAATCTGGATTGTGGTGACGGAACAGAGAAAAAAGCTCATTTACGACCTGCACTTACGAAGGGGGTAGGCAGCTGTATATCAGGGAGTAAACCTTCTGAGAATAAAAACAGCTGGAGCTTGTTAAGGTAATTACACAGGGGAAAGGATAATGTACTGGGAACTCCTCAGAAGAATCTGATTTGTGGTGAGGGGAGAGAGATAAAAGCTCATTTAGGAACGACATGAACATGCTGCGTAGGTAGCTGTTTATCAGTAAATATCTCCACTGAGATTAAGAAAAGCAGTAGCTTAATAAATTAAGTACTTCCTGGTATGGTTACTGTACTGGTAACTCCCCAAAGAATCTGGACTGTGGTGAGGGAACAGAGAAAAAAGCTCATTTAAGACCTGCACTTACGAAGGGGGTAGGCAGCTGTATATCAGGGAGTAAACCTTCTGAGAATAAAAACAGCTGGAGCTTGTTAAGGTAATTACACAGGGGAAAGGATAATGTACTGGGAACTCCTCAGAAGAATCTGATTTGTGGTGAGAGGAGAGAGATAAAAGCTCATTTAGGAACGACATGAACATGCTGCGTAGGTAGCTGTTTATCAGTAAATATCTCCACTGAGATTAAGAAAAGCAGTAGCTTAATAAATTAAGTACTTCCTGGTATGGTTACTGTACTGGTAACTCCCCAGAAGAATCTGGATTGTGGTGAGGGAACAGAGAAAAAAGCTCATTTAGGACCTGCACTTACGAAGGGGGTAGGCAGCTGTATATCAGGGAGTAAACCTTCTGAGAATAAAATAGCTGGAGCTTGTTAAGGTAATTACACAGGGGAAAGGATAATGTACTGGGAACTCCTCAGAAGAATCTGATTTGTGGTGAGGGGAGAGAGATAAAAGCTCATTTAGGAACGACATGAACATGCTGCGTAGGTAGCTGTTTATCAGTAAATATCTCCACTGAGATTAAGAAAAGCAGTAGCTTAATAAATTAAGTACTTCCTGGTATGGTTACTGTACTGGTAACTCCCCAGAAGAATCTGGATTGTGGTGAGGGAACAGATAAAAAAGCTCATTTAGGACCTGCACTTACGAAGGGGGTAGGCAGCTGTATATCAGGGAGTAAACCTTCTGAGAATAAAAACAGCTGGAGCTTGTTAAGGTAATTACACAGGGGAAAGGATAATGTACTGGGAACTCCTCAGAAGAATCTGATTTTTGGTGAGGGGAGAGAGATAAAAGCTCATTTAGGAACGACGTGAACATTCTGCGTAGGTAGCTGTTTATCAGTAAATATCTCCACTGAGATTAAGAAAAGCAGTAGCTTAATAAATTAAGTACTTCCTGGTATGGTTACTGTACTGGTAACTCCCCAAAAGAATCTGGATTGTGGTGAGGGAACAGAATAAAGCTCATTTAGGACCTGCACTTACGAAGGGGGTAGGCAGCTGTATATCAGGGAGTAAACCTTCTGAGAATAAAAACAGCTGGAGCTTGTTAAGGTAATTACACAGGGGAATGGATAATGTACAATGTACTGGGAACTCCTCAGAAGAATCTGATTAGTGGTGAGGGGAGAGAGATAAAAGCTCATTTAGGAACGACATGAACATGCTGCGTAGGTAGCTGTTTATCAGTAAATATCTCCACTGAGATTAAGAAAAGCAGTAGCTTAATAAATTAAGTACTTCCTGGTATGGTTACTGTACTGGTAACTCCCCAAAAGAATCTGGATTGTGGTGAGGGAACAGAGAAAAAAGCTCATTTAGGACCTGCACTTACGAAGGGGGTAGGCAGCTGTATATCAGGGAGTAAACCTTCTGAGAATAAAAACAGCTGGAGCTTGTTAAGGTAATTACACAGGGGAAAGGATAATGTACAATGTACTGGGAACTCCTCAGAAGAATGTGATTTGTGGTGAGGGGAGAGAGATAAAAGCTCATTTAGGAACGACATGAACATGCTGCGTAGGTAGCTGTTTATCAGTAAATATCTCCACTGAGATTAAGAAAAGCAGTAGCTTAATAAATTAAGTACTTCCTGGTATGGTTACTGTACTGGTAACTCCCCAAAAGAATCTGGATTGTGGTGAGGGAACAGAGAAAAAAGCTCATTCAGGACCTGCACTTACGAAGGGGGTAGGCAGCTGTATATCAGGGAGTAAACCTTCTGAGAATAAAAACAGCTGGAGCTTGTTAAGGTAATTACACAGGGGAAAGGATAATGTACTGGGAACTCCTCAGAAGAATCTGATTTGTGGTGAGGGGAGAGAGATAAAAGCTCATTTAGGAACGACATGAACATGCTGGGCAGGTAGCCGTTTATCAGTAAATATCTCCACTGAGATTAAGAAAAGCAGTAGCTTAATAAATTAAGTACTTCCTGGTATGGTTACTGTACTGCTAACTCCCCAAAAGAATGTGGATTGTGGTGAGGGAACAGAGAAAAAAGCTCATTTAGGACCTGCACTTACGAAGGGGGTAGGCAGCTGTATATCAGGGAGTAAACCTTCTGAGAATAAAAACAGCTGGAGCTTGTTAAGGTAATTACACAGGGGAAAGGATAATGTACTGGGAACTCCTCAGAAGAATCTGATTTGTGGTGAGGGGAGAGAGATAAAAGCTCATTTAGGAACGACATGAACATGCTGCGTAGGTAGCTGTTTATCAGTAAATATCTCCACTGAGATTAAGAAAAGCAGTAGCTTAATAAATTAAGTACTTCCTGGTATGGTTACTGTACTGGTAACTCCCCAAAAGAATCTGGATTGTGGTGAGGGAACAGAGAAAAAAGCTCATTTAGGACCTGCACTTACGAAGGGGGTAGGCAGCTGTATATCAGGGAGTAAACCTTCTGAGAATAAAAACAGCTGGAGCTTGTTAAGGTAATTACACAGGGGAAAGGATAATGTACTGGGAACTCCTCAGAAGAATCTGATTTGTGGTGAGGGGAGAGAGATAAAAGCTCAGTTAGGAACGACATGAACTTGTTGCGTAGGTAGCTGTTTATCAGTAAATATCTCCACTGAGATTAAGAAAAGCAGTAGCTTAATAAATTAAGTATTTCCTGGTATGGTTACTGTACTGGTAACTCCCCAGAAGAATCTGGATTGTGGTGAGGGAACAGAGAAAAAAAGCTCATTTAAGACCTGCACTTACGAAGGGGTAGGCAGCTGTATATCAGGGAGTAAACCTTCTGAGAATAAAAACAGCTGGAGCTTGTTAAGGTAATTACACAGGGGAAAGGATAATGTACTGGGAACTCCTCAGAAGAATCTGATTTGTGGTGAGGGGAGAGAGATAAAAGCTCATTTAGGAACGACATGAACATGCTGCGTAGGTAGCTGTTTATCAGTAAATATCTCCACTGAGATTAAGAAAAGCAGTAGCTTAATAAATTAAGTACTTCCTGGTATGGTTACTGTACTGGTAACTCCCCAGAAGAATGTGGACTGTGGTGAGGGAACAGAGAAAAAAGCTCATTTAAGACCTGCACTTACGAAGGGGGTAGGCAGCTGTATATCAGGGAGTAAACCTTCTGAGAATAAAAACAGCTGGAGCTTGTTAAGGTAATTACACAGGGGAAAGGATAATGTACTGGGAACTCCTCAGAAGAATCTGATTTGTGGTGAGGGGAGAGAGATAAAAGCTCATTTAGGAACGACATGAACATGCTGCGTAGGTAGCTGTTTATCAGTAAATATCTCCACTGAGATTAAGAAAAGCAGTAGCTTAATAAATTACGTACTTCCTGGTATGGTTACTGTACTGGTAACTCCCCAAAAGAATCTGGATTGTGGTGAGGGAACAGAGAAAAAAGCTCATTTAGGACCTGCACTTACGAAGGGGGTAGGCAGCTGTATATCAGGGAGTAAACCGTCTGAGAATAAAAAGAGCTGGAGCTTGTTAAGGTAATTACACAGGGGAAAGGATAATGTACTGGGAACTCCTCAGAAGAATCTGATTAGTGGTGAGGGGAGAGAGATAAAAGCTCATTTAGGAACGACATGAACATGCTGCGTAGGTAGCTGTTTATCAGTAAATATCTCCACTGAGATTAAGAAAAGCAGTAGCTTAATAAATTAAGTACTTCCTGGTATGGTTACTGTACTGGTAACTCCCCAAAAGAATCTGGATTGTGGTGAGGGAACAGAGAAAAAAGCTCATTTAGGACCTGCACTTACGAAGGGGGTAGGCAGCTGTATATCAGGGAGTAAACCTTCTGAGAATAAAAACAGCTGGAGCTTGTTAAGGTAATTACACAGGGGAAAGGATAATGTACTGGGAACTCCTCAGAAGAATCTGATTTGTGGTGAGCGGAGAGAGATAAAAGCTCATTTAGGAACGACATGAACATGCTGCGTAGGTAGCTGTTTATCAGTAAATATCTCTACTGAGATGAAGAAAAGCAGTAGCTTAATAAATTAAGTACTTCCTGGTATGGTTACTGTACTGGTAACTCCCCAAAAGAATCTGGATTGGGGTGAGGGAACAGAGAAAAAAGCTCATTTAGGACCTGCACTTACGAAGGGGGTAGGCAGCTGTATATCAGGGAGTAAACCTTCTGAGAATAAAAACAGCTGGAGCTTGTTAAGGTAATTACACAGGGGAAAGGATAATGTACTGGGAACTCCTCAGAAGAATCTGATTTGTGGTGAGGGGAGAGAGATAAAAGCTCATTTAGGAACGACATGAACATGCTGCGTAGGTAGCTGTTTATCAGTAAATATCTCCACTGAGATTAAGAAAAGCAGTAGCTTAATAAATTAAGTACTTCCTGGTATGGTTACTGTACTGGTAACTCCCCAAAAGAATCTGGATTGTGGTGAGGGAACAGAGAAAAAAGCTCATTTAGGACCTGCACTTACGAAGGGGGTAGGCAGCTGTATATCAGGGAGTAAACCGTCTGAGAATAAAAACAGCTGGAACTTGTTAAGGTAATTACACAGGGGAAAGGATAATGTACTGGGAACTCCTCAGAAGAATCTGATTTGTGGTGAGGGGAGAGAGATAAAAGCTCATTTAGGAACGACATGAACATGATGCGTAGGTAGCTGTTTATCAGTAAATATCTCCACTGAGATTAATAAAAGTAGTAGCTTAATAAATTAAGTACTTCCTGGTATGGTTACTGTACTGGTAACTCCCCCAAAGAATCTGGATTGTGGTGAGGGAACAGAGAAAAAAGCTCATTTAGGACCTGCACTTACGAAGGGGGTAGGCAGCTGTATATCAGGGAGTAAACCTTCTGAGAATAAAAACAGCTGGAGCTTGTTAAGGTAATTACACAGGGGAAAGGATAATGTACTGGGAACTCCTCAGAAGAATCTGATTTGTGGTGAGGGGAGAGAGATAAAAGCTCATTTAGGAACGACATGAACATGCTGCGTAGGTAGCTGTTTATCAGGAAATATCTCCACTGAGATTAAGAAAAGCAGTAGCTTAATAAATTAAGTACTTCCTGGTATGGTTACTGTACTGGTAACTCCCCAAAAGAATCTGGATTGTGGTGAGGGAACAGAGAAAAAAGCTCATTTAGGACCTGCACTTACGAAGGGGGTAGGCAGCTGTATATCAGGGAGTAAACCTTCTGAGAATAAAAACAGCTGGAGCTTGTTAAGGTAATTACACAGGGGAAAGGATAATGTACTGGGAACTCCTCAGAAGAATCTGATTTGTGGTGAGGGGAGAGAGATAAAAGCTCAGTTAGGAACGACATGAACATGCTGCGTAGGTAGCTGTTTATCAGTAAAAATCTCCACTGAGATTAAGAAAAGCAGTAGCTTAATAAATTAAGTACTTCCTGGTATGGTTACTGTACTGGTAACTCCCCAAAAGAATCTGGATTGTGGTGAGGGAACAGAGAAAAAAGCTCATTTAGGACCTGCACTTACGAAGGGGGTAGGCAGCTGTATATCAGGGAGTAAACCTTCTGAGAATAAAAACAGCTGGAGCTTGTTAAGGTAATTACACAGGGGAAAGGATAATGTACTGGGAACTCCTCAGAAGAATCTGATTTGTGGTGAGGGGAGAGAGATAAAAGCTCATTTAAGAACGACATGAACATGCTGCGTAGGTAGCTGTTTATCAGTAAATATCTCCACTGAGATTAAGAAAAGCAGTAGCTTAATAAATTAAGTACTTCCTGGTATGGTTACTGTACTGGTAACTCCCCAAAAGAATCTGGATTGTGGTGAGGGAACAGAGAAAAAAGCTCATTTAGGACCTGCACTTACGAAGGGGGTAGGCAGCTGTATATCAGGGAGTAAACCGTCTGAGAATAAAAACAGCTGGAACTTGTTAAGGTAATTACACAGGGGAAAGGATAATGTACTGGGAACTCCTCAGAAGAATCTGATTTGTGGTGAGGGGAGAGAGATAAAAGCTCATTTATGAACGACATGAACATGCTGCGTAGGTAGCTGTTTATCAGTAAATATCTCCACTGAGATTAAGAAAAGCAGTAGCTTAATAAATTAAGTACTTCCTGGTATGGTTACTGTACTGGTAATTCCCCAAAAGAATCTGGACTGTGGTGAGGGAACAGAGAAAAAAGCTCATTTAGGACCTGCACTTACGAAGGGGGTAGGCAGCTGTATATCAGGGAGTAAACCTTCTGAGAATAAAAACAGCTGGAGCTTGTTAAGGTAATTACACAGGGGAAAGGATAATGTACTGGGAACTCCTCAGAAGAATCTGATTTGTGGTGAGGGGGAGAGATAAAAGCTCATTTAGGAACGACATGAACATGCTGCGTAGGTAGCTGTTTATCAGTAAATATCTCCACTGAGATTAAGAAAAGCAGTAGCTTAATAAATTAAGTACTTCCTGGTATGGTTACTGTACTGGTAACTCCCCAAAAGAATCTGGATTGTGGTGAGGGAACAGAGAAAAAAGCTCATTTAGGACCTGCACTTACGAAGGGGGTAGGCAGCTGTATAACAGGGAGTAAACCTTCTGAAAATAAAAACAGCTGGAGCTTGTTAAGGTAATTACACAGGGGAAAGGATAATGTACTGGGAACTCCTCAGAAGAATCTGATTTGTGGTGAGGGGAGAGAGATAAAAGCTCATTTAGTAACGACATGAACATGCTGCGTAGGTAGCTGTTTATCAGTAAATATCTCCACTGAGATTAAGAAAAGCAGTAGCTTAATAAATTAAGTACTTCCTGGTATGGTTACTCTACTGGTAACTCCCCAAAAGAATCTGGATTGTGGTGAGGGAACAGAGAAAAAAGCACATTTAGGACCTGCACTTACGAAGGGGGTAGGCAGCTGTATATCAGGGAGTAAACCTTCTGAGAATAAAAACAGCTGGAGCTTGTTAAGGTAATTACACAGGGGAAAGGATAATGTACTGGGAACTCCTCAGAAGAATCTGATTTGTGGTGAGTTGAGAGAGATAAAAGCTCATTTAGGAACGATATGAACATGCTGCGTAGGTAGCTGTTTATCAGTAAATATCTCCACTGAGATTAAGAAAAGCAGTAGCTTAATAAATTAAGTACTTCCTGGTATGGTTACTGTACTGGTAACTCCCCAAAAGAATCTGGATTGTGGTGAGGGAACAGAGAAAAAAGCTCATTTAGGACCTGCACTTACGAAGGGGGTGGGCAGCTGTATATCAGGGAGTAAACCTTCTGAGAATAAAAACAGCTGGAGCTTGTTAAGGTAATTACACAGGGGAAAGGATAATGTACTGGGAACTCCTCTGAAGAATCTGATTTTTGGTGAGGGGAGAGAGATAATAGCTCATTTAGGAACGACATGAACGTGCTGCGTAAGTAGCAGTTTATCAGTAAATATCTCCACTGAGATTAAGAAAAGCAGTAGCTTAATAAATTAAGTACTTCCTGATATGGTTACTGTACTGGTAACTCCCCAAAAGAATCTGGATTGGGGTGAGGGAACAGAGAAAAAAGCTCATTTAGGACCTGCACTTACGAAGGGGGTAGGCAGCTGTATATCAGGGAGTAAACATTCTGAGAATAAAAACAGCTGGAGCTTGTTAAGGTAATTACACAGGGGAAAGGATAATGTACTGGGAACTCCTCAGAAGAATCTGATTTGTGGTGAGGGGAGAGAGATAAAAGCTCATTTAGGAACGACATGAACATGCTGCGTAGGTAGCTGTTTATCAGTAAATATCTCCACTGAGATTAAGAAAAGCAGTAGCTTAATAAATTAAGTACTTCCTGGTATGGTTACTGTACTGGTAACTCCCCAAAAGAATCTGGATTGTGGTGAGGGAACAGAGAAAAAAGCTCATTTAGGACCTGCACTTACGAAGGGGGTAGGCAGCTGTATATCAGGGAGTAAACCTTCTGAGAATAAAAACAGCTGGAGCTTGTTAAGGTAATTACACAGGGGAAAGGATAATGTACTGGGAACTCCTCAGAAGAATCTGATTTGTGGTGAGCGGAGAGAGATAAAAGCTCATTTAGGAACGACATGAACATGCTGCGTAGGTAGCTGTTTATCAGTGAATATCTCCACTGAGATTAAGAAAAGCAGTAGCTTAATAAATTAAGTTCTTCCTGGTATGGTTACTGTACTGGTAACTCCCCAAAAGAATCTGGAATGTGGTGAGGGAACAGAGAAAAAAGCTCATTTAGGATCAGCACTTACGAAGGGGGTAGGTAGCTGTATATCAGGGAGTAAACCTTCTGAGAATAAAAACAGCTGGAGCTTTTTAAGGTAATTACACAGGGGAAAGGATAACTTACTGGGAACTCCTCAGAAGAATCTGATTTGTGGTGAGGGGAGAGAGATAAAAGCTCATTTAGGAACGACATGAACGTGCTGCGTAGGTAGCTGTTTATCAGTAAATATCTCCTCTGAGATTAAGAAAAGCAGTAGCTTAATAAATTAAGTACTTCCTGGTATGGTTACTGTACTGGTAACTCCCCAAAAGAATCTGGATTGTGGTGAGAGAACAGAGAAAAAAGCTCATTTAGAACCTGCACTTACGAAGGGGGTAGGCAGCTGTATATCAGGGAGTAAACCTTCTGAGAATAAAAACAGCTGGAGCTTGGTAAGGTAATTACACAGGGGAAAGGATAATGTACTGGGAACTCCTCAGAAGAATCTGATTTTTGGTGAGGGGAGAGAGATAAAAGCTCATTTAGGAACGACATGTACATGCTGCGTAGGTAGCTGTTTATCAGTAAATATCTCCACTGAGATTAAGAAAAGCAGTAGCTTAATAAATTAAGTACTTCCTGGTATGGTTACTGTACTGGTAACTCCCGAAAATAATCTGGATTGTGGTGAGGGAACAGAGAAAAAAGCTAATTCAGGACCTGCACTTACGAAGGGGGTAGGCAGCTGTATATCAGGGAGTAAACCTTCTGAGAATAAAAACAGCTGGAGCTTGTTAAGGTAATTACACAGGGGAAAGGATAATGTACTGGGACCTCCTCAGAAGAATCTGATTTGTGGTGAGGGGAGAGAGATAAAAGCTCATTTAGGAACGACATGAACATGCTGCGTAGGTAGCTGTTTATCAGTAAATATCTCCACTGAGATTAAGAAAAGCAGTAGCTTAATAAATTAAGTACTTCCTGGTATGGTTACTGTACTGGTAACTCCCCAAAAGAATCTGGATTGTGGTGAGGGAACAGAGAAAAAAAGCTCATTTGGGACCTGCACTTACGAAGGGGGTAGGCAGCTGTATATCAGGGAGTAAACCTTCTGAGAATAAAAACAGCTGGAGCTTGTTAAGGTAATTACACAGGGGAAAGGATAATGTACTGGGAACTCCTCAGAAGAATCTGATTTGTGGTGAGGGGAGAGAGATAAAAGCTCATTTAGGAACGACATGAACATCCTGCATAGGTAGCTGTTTATCAGTAAATATCTCCACTGAGATTAAGAAAAGCAGTAGCTTAATAAATTAAGTACTTCCTGGTATGGTTACTGTACTGGTAACTCCCCAAAAGAATCTGGATTGTGGTGAGGGAAGAGAGAAAAAAGCTCATTTAGGACCTGCACTTACGAAGGGGGTAGGCAGCTGTATATCAGGGAGTAAACCTTCTGAGAATAAAAACAGCTGGAGCTTGTTAAGGTAATTACACAGGGGAAAGGATAATGTACTGGGAACTCCTCAGAAGAATCTGATTTGTGGTGAGTTGAGAGAGATAAAAGCTCATTTAGGAACGATATGAACATGCTGCGTAGGTAGCTGTTTATCAGTAAATATCTCCACTGAGATTAAGAAAAGCAGTAGCTTAATAAATTAAGTACTTCCTGGTATGGTTACTGTACTGGTAACTCCCCAAAAGAATCTGGATTGTGGTGAGGGAACAGAGAAAAAAGCTCATTTAGGACCTGCACTTACGAAGGGGGTGGGCAGCTGTATATCAGGGAGTAAACCTTCTGAGAATAAAAACAGCTGGAGCTTGTTAAGGTAATTACACAGGGGAAAGGATAATGTACTGGGAACTCCTCTGAAGAATCTGATTTGTGGTGAGGGGAGAGAGATAAAAGCTCATTTAGGAACGACATGAACGTGCTGCGTAAGTAGCAGTTTATCAGTAAATATCTCCACTGAGATTAAGAAAAGCAGTAGCTTAATAAATTAAGTACTTCCTGGTATGGTTACTGTACTGGTAACTCCCCAAAAGAATCTGGATTGGGGTGAGGGAACAGAGAAAAAAGCTCATTTAGGACCTGCACTTACGAAGGGGGTAGGCAGCTGTATATCAGGGAGTAAACATTCTGAGAATAAAAACAGCTGGAGCTTGTTAAGGTAATTACACAGGGGAAAGGATAATGTACTGGGAACTCCTCAGAAGAATCTGATTTGTGGTGAGGGGAGAGAGATAAAAGCTCATTTAGGAACGACATGAACATGCTGCGTAGGTAGCTGTTTATCAGTAAATATCTCCACTGAGATTAAGAAAAGCAGTAGCTTAATAAATTAAGTACTTCCTGGTATGGTTACTGTACTGGTAACTCCCCAAAAGAATCTGGATTGTGGTGAGGGAACAGAGAAAAAAGCTCATTTAGGACCTGCACTTACGAAGGGGGTAGGCAGCTGTATATCAGGGAGTAAACCTTCTGAGAATAAAAACAGCTGGAGCTTGTTAAGATAATTACACAGGGGAAAGGATAATGTACTGGGAACTCCTCAGAAGAATCTGATTTGTGGTGAGGGGAGAGAGATAAAAGCTCATTTAGGAACGACATGAACATGCTGCGTAGGTAGCTGTTTATCAGTAAATATCTCCACTGAGATTAAGAAAAGCAGTAGCTCAATAAATTAAGTACTTCCTGGTATGGTTACTGTACTGGTAACTCCCCAAAAGAATCTGGATTGTGGTGAGGGAACAGAGAAAAAAGCTCATTTAGGACCTGCACTTACGAAGGGGGTAGGCAGCTGTATATCAGGGAGTAAACCTTCTGAGAATAAAAACAGCTGGAGCTTGTTAAGGTAATTACACAGGGGAAAGGATAATGTACTGGGAACTCCTCAGAAGAATCTGATTTGTGGTGAGCGGAGAGAGATAAAAGCTCATTTAGGAACGACATGAACATGCTGCGTAGGTAGCTGTTTATCAGTGAATATCTCCACTGAGATTAAGAAAAGCAGTAGCTTAATAAATTAAGTTCTTCCTGGTATGGTTACTGTACTGGTAACTCCCCAAAGGAATCTGGAATGTGGTGAGGGAACAGAGAAAAAAGCTCATTTAGGATCAGCACTTACGAAGGGGGTAGGTAGCTGTATATCAGGGAGTAAACCTTCTGAGAATAAAAACAGCTGGAGCTTTTTAAGGTAATTACACAGGGGAAAGGATAATTTACTGGGAACTCCTCAGAAGAATCTGATTTGTGGTGAGGGGAGAGAGATAAAAGCTCATTTAGGAACGACATGAACGTGCTGCGTAGGTAGCTGTTTATCAGTAAATATCTCCTCTGAGATTAAGAAAAGCAGTAGCTTAATAAATTAAGTACTTCCTGGTATGGTTACTGTACTGGTAACTCCCCAAAAGAATCTGGATTGTGGTGAGAGAACAGAGAAAAAAGCTCATTTAGAACCTGCACTTACGAAGGGGGTAGGCAGCTGTATATCAGGGAGTAAACCTTCTGAGAATAAAAACAGCTGGAGCTTGGTAAGGTAATTACACAGGGGAAAGGATAATGTACTGGGAACTCCTCAGAAGAATCTGATTTGTGGTGAGGGGAGAGAGATAAAAGCTCATTTAGGAACGACATGAACGTGCTGCGTAGGTAGCTGTTTATCAGTAAATATCTCCTCTGAGATTAAGAAAAGCAGTAGCTTAATAAATTAAGTACTTCCTGGTATGGTTACTGTACTGGTAACTCCCCAAAAGAATCTGGATTGTGGTGAGAGAACAGAGAAAAAAGCTCATTTAGAACCTGCACTTACGAAGGGGGTAGGCAGCTGTATATCAGGGAGTAAACCTTCTGAGAATAAAAACAGCTGGAGCTTGGTAAGGTAATTACACAGGGGAAAGGATAATGTACTGGGAACTCCTCAGAAGAATCTGATTTGTGGTGAGGGGAGAGAGATAAAAGCTCATTTAGGAACGACATGAACGTGCTGCGTAGGTAGCTGTTTATCAGTAAATATCTCCTCTGAGATTAAGAAAAGCAGTAGCTTAATAAATTAAGTACTTCCTGGTATGGTTACTGTACTGGTAACTCCCCAAAAGAATCTGGATTGTGGTGAGAGAACAGAGAAAAAAAGCTCATTTAGGACCTGCACTTACGAAGGGGGTAGGCAGCTGTATATCAGGGAGTAAACCTTCTGAGAATAAAAACAGCTGGAGCTTGTTAAGGTAATTACACAGGGGAAAGGATAATGTACTGGGAACTCCTCAGAAGAATCTGATTTTTGGTGAGGGGAGAGAGATAAAAGCTCATTTAGGAACGACATGTACATGCTGCGTAGGTAGCTGTTTATCAGTAAATATCTCCACTGAGATTAAGAAAAGCAGTAGCTTAATAAATTAAGTACTTCCTGGTATGGTTACTGTACTGGTAACTCCGCAAAAGAATCTGGATTGTGGTGAGGGAACAGAGAAAAAAGCTCAATCAGGACTTGCACTTACGAAGGGGGTAGGCAGCTGTATATCAGGGAGTAAACCTTCTGAGAATAAAAACAGCTGGAGCTTGTTAAGGTAATTACACAGGGGAAAGGATAATGTACTGGGAACTCCTCAGAAGAATCTGATTTGTGCTGAGGGGAGAGAGATAAAAGCTCATTTAGGAACGACATGAACATGCTGCGTAAGTAGCTGTTTATCAGTAAATATATCCTCTGATATTAAGAAAAGCAGTAGCTTAATAAATTAAGTACTTCCTGGTATGGTTACTGTACTCGTAACTCCCCAAAAGAATCTGGATTGTGGTGAGGGAACAGAGAAAAAAGCTCATTTAGGACCTGCACTTACGAAGGGGGTAGGCAGCTGTATATCGGGGAGTAAACCTTCTGAGAATAAAAACAGCTGGAGCTTGTTAAGGTAATTACACAGGGGAAAGGAAATTGTATTGGGAACTCCTCAGAAGAATCTGATTTGTGGTGAGGGGAGAGAGATAAAAGCTCATTTAGGAACGACATGAACATGCTGCGTAGGTAGCTGTTTATCAGTAAATACCTCCACTGAGATTAAGAAAAGCAGTAGCTTAATAAATTAAGTACTTCCTGGTATGGTTACTGTACTGGTAACTCCCCAGAAGAATCTGGATGATGGTGAGGGAACAGAGAAAAAAGCTCATTCAGGACCTTCACTTACGAAGGGGGTAGGCAGCTGTATATCAGGGAGTAAACCCTCTGAGAATAAAAACAGCTGGAGCTTGTTAAGGTAATTACACAGGGGAAAGGATAATGTACTGGGAACTCCTCAGAAGAATCTGATTTGTGGTGAGGGGAGAGAGATAAAAGCTCATGTAGGAACGACATGAACATGCTGCGTAGGTAGCTGTTTATCAGTAAATATCTCCACTGAGATTAAGAAAAGTAGTAGCTGAATAAATTAAGTATTCCTGGTATGGTTACTGTACTGGTAACTCCCCAAAAGAATCTGGATTGTGGTGAGGGAACAGAGAAAAACGCTCATTTAGGACCTGCACTTACGAAGGGGGTAGGCAGCTGTATATCAGGGAGTAAACTTTCTGAGAATAAAAACAGCTGGAGCTTGTTAAGATAATTACACAGAGGAAAGGATAATGTACTGGGAACTCCTCAGAAGAATCTGATTTGTGGTGAGGGGAGAGAGATAAAAGCTCATTTTGGAACGACATGAACATGCTGCGTAGGTAGCTGTTTATCAGTAAATATCTCCACTGAGATTAAGAAAAGCAGTAGCTCAATAAATTAAGTACTTCCTGGTATGGTTACTGTACTGGTAACTCCCCAAAAGAATCTGGATTGTGGTGAGGGAACAGAGAAAAAAGCTCATTTAGGACCTGCACTTACGAAGGGGGTAGGCAGCTGTATATCAGGGAGTAAACATTCTGAGAATAAAAACAGCCTGAGCTTGTTAAGGTAATTACACAGGGGAAAGGATAATGTACTGGGAACTCCTCAGAAGAATCTGATTTGTGGTGAGGGGAGAGAGATAAAAGCTCATTTAGGAACGACATGAACATGCTGCGTAGGTAGCTGTTTATCAGTAAATATCTCCACTGAGATTAAGAAAAGCAGTAGCTTAATAAATTAAGTACTTCCTGGTATGGTTACTGTACTGGTAACTCCCCAAAAGAATCGGGAATGTGTTGAGGGAACAGAGAAAAAAGCTCATTTAGGACCTGCACTTACGAGCGTGTAGGTAGCTGTATATCAGGGAGTAAACCTTCTGAGAATAAAAACAGCTGGAGCTTGTTAAGGTAATTACACAGGGGAAAGGATAATGTACTGGGAACTCCTCAGAAGAATCTGATTTGTGGTGAGGGGAGAGAGATAAAAGCTCATTTAGGAACGACATGAACGTGCTGCGTAGGTAACTGTTTATCAGTAAATATCTCCACTGAGATTAAGAAAAGCAGTAGCTTAATAAATTAAGTACTTGCTGGTATGGTTACTGTACTGGTAACTCCCCAAAAGAATCTGGATTGTGGTGAGAGAACAGAGAAAAAAGTTCATTTAGGACCTGCACTTACGAAGGGGGTAGGCAGCTGTATATCAGGGAGTAAACCTTCTGAGAATAAAAACAGCTGGAGCTTGTTAAGGTAATTACACAGGGGAAAGGAAAATGTACTGGGAACTCCTCAGAAGAATCTGATTTGTGGTGAGGGGAGAGAGATAAAAGCTCATTTAGGAACGACATGAACATGCTGCGTAGGTAGCTGTTTATCAGTAAATACCTCCACTGAGATTAAGAAAAGCAGTAGCTTAATAAATTAAGTACTTCCTGGTATGGTTACTGTACTGGTAACTCCCCAAAAGAATCTGGATTGTGGTGAGGGAACAGAGAAAAAAGCTCATTCTGGACCTTCACTTACGAAGGGGGTAGGCAGGTGTATATCGGGGAGTAAACCTTCTGAGAATAAAAACAGCTGGAGCTTGTTAAGGTAATTACACAGGGGAAAGGATAATGTACTGGGAACTCCTCAGAAGAATCTGATTTGTGGTGAGGGGAGAGAGATAAAAGCTCATTTAGGAACGACATGAACATGCTGCGTAGGTAGCTGTTCATCAGTAAATATCTCCACTGAGATTAAGAAAAGCAGTAGCTTAATAAATTAAGTATTCCTGGTATGGTTACTGTACTGGTAACTCCCCAAAAGAATCTGGATTGTGGTGAGGGAACAGAGAAAAAAGCTCATTCAGGACCTGCACTTACGAAGGGAGTAGGCAGCTGTATATCAGGGAGTAAACCTTCTGAGAATCAAAACAGCTGGAGCTTGTTAACGTAATTTCACAAGGGAAAGGATAATGTACTGGGAACTCCTCAGAAGAATCTGATTTGTGGTGAGGGGAGAGAGATAAAAGCTCATTTAGGAACGACATGAACATGCTGCAAAGGAAGCTGTTTATCAGTAAATATCTCCACTGAGATTAAGAAAAGCAGTAGCTTAATAAATTAAGTACTTCCTGGTATGGTTACTGTACTGGTAACTCCCCAAAAGAATCTGGATTGTGGTGAGGGAACAGAGAAAAAAACTCATTTAGGACCTGCACTTACGAAGGGGGTAGGCAGCTGTATATCAGGGAGTAAACCTTCTGAGAATAAAAACAGCTGGAGCTTGTTAAGGTAATTACACAGGGGAAAGGATAATGTACTGGGAACTCCTCAGAAGAATCTGATTTGTGGTGAGGGGAGAGAGATAAAAGCTCATTTAGGAACGACATGAACATGCTCCGTAGTTAGCTGTTTATCAGTAAATATCTCCACTGAGATTAAGAAAAGCAGTAGCTTAATAAATTAAGTACTTCCTGGTATGGTTACTGTACTGGTAACTCCCCAAAAGAATCTGGATTGTGGTGAGAGAACAGAGAAAAAAGTTCATTTAGGACCTGCACTTAGGAAGGGGGTAGGCAGCTGTATATCAGGGAGTAAACCTTCTGAGAATAAAAACAGCTGGAGCTTGTTAAGGTAATTACACAGGGGAAAGGATAATGTACTGGGAACTCCTCAGAAGAATCTGATTTGTGGTGAGGGGAGAGAGATAAAAGCTCATTTAGGAACGACATGAACATGCTGCGTAGGTAGCTGTTTATCAGTAAATATATCCACTGAGATTAAGAAAAGCAGTAGCTTAATAAATTAAGTACTTCCTGGTATGGTTACTGTACTCGTAACTCCCCAAAAGAATCTGGATTGTGGTGAGGGAACAGAGAAAAAAGCTCATTTAGGACCTGCACTTACGAAGGGGGTAGGCAGCTGTATATCGGGGAGTAAACCTTCTAAGAATAAAAACAGCTGGAGCTTGTTAAGGTAATTACACAGGGGAAAGGAAAATGTACTGGGAACTCCTCAGAAGAATCTGATTTGTGGTGAGGGGAGAGAGATAAAAGCTCATTTAGGAACGACATGAACATGCTGCGTAGGTAGCTGTTTATCAGTAAATACCTCCACTGAGATTAAGAAAAGCAGTAGCTTAATAAATTAAGTACTTCCTGGTATGGTTACTGTACTGGTAACTCCCCAAAAGAATCTGGATTGTGGTGAGGGAACAGAGAAAAAAGCTCATTCTGGAACTTCACTTACGAAGTGGGTAGGCAGCTGTATATCAGGGAGTAAACCTTCTGAGAATAAAAACAGCTGGAGCTTGTTAAGGTAATTACACAGGGGAAAGGATAATGTACTGGGAACTCCTCAGAAGAATCTGATTTGTGGTGAGGGGAGAGAGATAAAAGCTCATTTAGGAACGACATGAACATGCTGCGTAGGTAGCTGTTCATCAGTAAATATCTCCACTGAGATTAAGAAAAGCAGTAGCTTAATAAATTAAGTATTCCTGGTATGGTTACTGTACTGGTATCTCCCCAAAAGAATCTGGATTGTGGTGAGGGAACAGAGAAAAAAGCTCATTCAGGACCTGCACTTACGAAGGGAGTAGGCAGCTGTATATCAGGGAGTAAACCTTCTGAGAATAAAAACAGCTGGAGCTTGTTAAGGTAATTTCACAGGGGAAAGGATAATGTACTGGGAACTCCTCAGAAGAATCTGATTTGTGGTGAGGGGAGAGAGATAAAAGCTCATTTAGGAACGACATGAACATGCTGCAAAGGAAGCTGTTTATCAGTAAATATCTCCACTGAGATTAAGAAAAGCAGTAGCTTAATAAATTAAGTACTTCCTGGTATGGTTACTGTACTGGTAACTCCCCAAAAGAATCTGGATTGTGGTGAGGGAACAGAGAAAAAAGCTCATTTAGGACCTGCACTTACGAAGGGGGTAGGCAGCTGTATATCAGGGAGTAAACCTTCTGAGAATAAAAACAGCTGGAGCTTGTTAAGGTAATTACACAGGGGAAAGGATAATGTACTGGGAACTCCTCAGAAGAATCTGATTTGTGGTGAGGGGAGAGAGATAAAAGCTCATTTAGGAACGACATCAACATGCTGCATAGGTAGCTGTTTATCAGTAAATATCTCCACTGAGATTAAGAAAAGCAGTAGCTTAATAAATTAAGTACTTCCTGGTATGGTTACTGTACTGGTAACTCCCCAAAAGAATCTGGATTGTGGTGAGGGAACAGAGAAAAAAGCTCATTTAGGACCTGCACTTACGAAGGGGGTAGGGACCTGTATATCAGGGAGTAAACCTTCTGAGAATAAAAACAGCTGGAGCTTGTTAAGGTAATTACACAGGGGAAAGGATAATGTACTGGGAACTCCTCAGAAGAATCTGATTTGTGGTGAGGGGAGAGAGATAAAAGCTCATTTAGGAACGACATGAACATGCTGCGTAGGTAGCTGTTTATCAGTAAATATCTCCACTGAGATTAAGAAAAGCAGTAGCTTAATAAATTAAGTACTTCCTGGTATGGTTACTGTACTGGTAACTCCCCAAAAGAATCTGGATTGTGGTGAGGGAACAGAGAAAAAAGCTCATTTAGGACCTGCACTTACGAAGGGGGTAGGCAGCTGTATATCAGGGAGTAATCCTTCTGAGAATAAAAACAGCTGGAGCTTGTTAAGGTAATTACACAGGGGAAAGGATAATGTACTGGGAACTCCTCAGAAGAATCTGATTTGTGGTGAGGGGAGAGAGATAAAAGCTCATTTAGGAACGACATGAACATGCTGCGTAGGTAGCTGTTTATCAGTAAATATCTCCACTGAGATTAAGAAAAGCAGTAGCTTAATAAATTAAGTACTTCCTGGTATGGTTACTGTACTGGTAACTCCCCAAAAGAATCTGGATTGTGGTGAGGGAACAGAGAAAAAAGCTCATTTAGGACCTGCACTTACGAAGGGGGTAGGCAGCTGTATATCAGGGAGTAAACCTTCTGAGAATAAAAACAGCTGGAGCTTATTAACGTAATTACACAGTGGAAAGGATAATGTACTGGGAACTCCTCAGAAGAATCTGATTTGTGGTGAGGGGAGAGAGATAAAAGCTCATTTAGGAACGACATGAACATGCTGCGTAGGTAGCTGTTTATCAGTAAATATCTCCACTGAGATTAAGAAAAGCAGTAGCTTAATAAATTAAGTACTTCCTGGTATGGTTACTGTACTGGTAACTCCCCAAAAGAATCTGGATTGTGGTGAGGGAACAGAGAAAAAAGCTCATTTAGGACCTGCACTTACGAAGGGGGTAGGCAGCTGTATATCAGGGAGTAAACCTTCTGAGAATAAAAACAGCTGGAGCTTGTTAAGGTAATTACACAGGGGAAAGGATAATGTACTGGGAATTCCTCAGAAGAATCTGATTTGTGGTGAGCGGAGAGAGATAAAAGCTCATTTAGGAACGACATGAACATGCTGCGTAGGTAGCTGTTTATCAGTAAATATCTCCACTGAGATTAAGAAAAGCAGTAGCTTAATAAATTAAGTACTTCCTGGTATGGTTACTGTACAGGTAACTCCCCAAAAGAATCTGGATTGTGGTGAGGGAACAGAGAAAAAAGCTCATTCAGGACCTGCACTTACAAAGGGGGTAGGCAGCTGTATATCAGGGAGTAAACCTTCTGAGAATAAAAACAGCTGGAGCTTGTTAAGGTAATTACACAGGGGAAAGGATAATGTACTGGGAACTCCTAAGAAGAATCTGATTTGTGGTGAGGGGAGAGAGATAAAAGCTCATTTAGGAACGACATGAACATGCTGCGTAGGTAGCTGTTTATCAGTAAATATATCCACTGAGATTAAGAAAAGCAGTAGCTTAATAAATTAAGTACTTCCTGGTATGGTTACTGTACTGGTAACTCCCCAAAAGAATCTGGATTGTGGTGAGGGAACAGAGAAAAAAGCTCATTTAGGACCTGCACTTACGAAGGGGGTAGGCAGCTGTATATCGGGGAGTAAACCTTCTGAGAATAAAAACAGCTGGAGCTTGTTAAGGTAATTACACAGGGGAAAGGAAAATGTACTGGGTACTCCTCAGAAGAATCTGATTTGTGGTGAGAGGAGAGAGATAAAAGCTCATTTAGGAACGACATGAACGTGCTGCCTAGGAAGCAGTTTATCAGTAAATATCTCCACTGAGATTAAGAAAAGCAGTAGCTTAATAAATTAAGTACTTCCTGGTATGGTTACTGTACTGGTAACTCCCCAAAAGAATCTGGATTGTGGTGAGGGAACAGAGAAAAAAGCTCATTTAGGACCTGCACTTAAGAAAGGGGTAGGGACCTGTATATCAGGGAGTAAACCTTCTGAGAATAAAAACAGCTGGAGCTTGTTAAGGTAATTACACAGGGGAAAGGATAATGTACTGGGAACTCCTCAGAAGAATCTGATTTGTGGTGAGGGGAGAGAGATAAAAGCTCATTTAGGAACGACATGAACATGCTGCGTAGGTAGCTGTTTATCAGTAAATATCTCCACTGAGATTAAGAAAAGCAGTAGCTTAATAAATTGAGTACTTCCTGGTATGGTTACTGTACTGGTAACTCCCCAAAAGAATCTGGATTGTGGTGAGGGAACAGAGAAAAAAGCTTATTTAGTTCCTGCACTTACGAAGGGGGTAGGCAGCTGTATATCAGGGAGTAATCCTTCTGAGAATAAAAACAGCTGGAGCTTGTTAAGGTAATTACACAGGGGAAAGATAATGTACTGGGAACTCCTCAGAAGAATCTGATTTGTGGTGAGGGGAGAGAGATAAAAGCTCATTTAGGAACGACATGAACATGCTGCGTAGGTAGTTGTTTATCAGTAAATATCTCCACTGAGATTAAGAAAAGCAGTAGCTTAATAAATTAAGTACTTCCTGGTATGGTTACTGTACTGGTAACTCCCCAAAAGAATCTGGATTGTGGTGAGGGAACAGAGAAATAAGCTCATTTAGGACCTGCACTTACGAAGGGGGTAGGCAGCTGTATATCAGGGAGTAAACCTTCTGAGAATAAAAACAGCTGGAGCTTGTTAAGGTAATTACACAGGGGAAAGGATAATGTACTGGGAATTCCTCAGAAGAATCTGATATTTGGTGAGCGGAGAGAGATAAAAGCTCATTTAGGAACGACATGAACATGCTGCGTAGGTAGCTGTTTATCAGTAAATATCTCCACTGAGATTAAGAAAAGCAGTAGCTTAATAAATTAAGTACTTCCTGGTATGGTTACTGTACTGGTAACTCCCCAAAAGAATCTGGATTGTGGTGAGGGAACAGAGAAAAAAGCTCATTCAGGACCTGCACTTACGAAGGGGGTAGGCAGCTGTATATCAGGGAGTAAACCTTCTGAGAATAAAAACAGCTGGAGCTTGTTAACGTAATTACACAGGGGAAAGGATAATGTACTGGGAACTCCTCAGAAGAATCAGATTTGTGGTGAGGGGAGAGAGATAAAAGCTCATTTAGGAAAGACATGAACATGCTGCGTAGGTAGCTGTTTATCAGTAAATATCTCCACTGAGATTAAGAAAAGCAGTAGCTTAATAAATTAAGTACTTCCTGGTATGGTTACTGTACTGGTAACTCCCCAAAAGAATCTGGATTGTGGTGAGAGAACAGAGAAAAAAGCTCATTTAGGACCTGCACTTACGAAGGGGGTAGGCAGCTGTATATCAGGGAGTAAACCTTCTGAGAATAAAAACAGCTGGAGCTTGTTAAGGTAATTACACAGGGGAAAGGATAATGTACTGGGAACTCCTCAGAAGAATCTGATTTGTGGTGAGGGGAGAGAGATAAAAGCTCATTTAGGAACGACATGAACATGCTGCGTAGGTAGCTGTTTATCAGTAAATATCTCCACTGAGATTAAGAAAAGCAGTAGCTTAATAAATTAAGTACTTCCTGGTATGGTTACTGTACTGGTAACTCCCCAAAAGAATCTGGATTGTCATGAAGGAACAGAGAAAAAAGCTCATTCAGGACCTGCACTTACGAAGGGGGTAGGCAGCTGTATATCAGGGAGTAAACCTTCTGAGAATAAAAACAGCTGGAGCTTGTTAAGGTAATTACACAGGGGAAAGGATAATGTACTGGGAACTCCTCAGAAGAATCTGATTTGTGGTGAGGGGAGAGAGATAAAAGCTCATTTAGGAACGACATGAACATGCTGCATAGGTAGCTGTTTATCAGTAAATATCTCCACTGAGATTAAGAAAAGCAGTAGCTTAATAAATTAAGTACTTCCTGGTATGGTTACTGTACTGGTAACTCCCCAAAAGAATCTGGATTGTGGTGAGGGAACAGAGAAAAAAGCTCATTCAGGACCTGCACTTACGAAGGGGGTAGGCAGCTGTATATCAGGGAGTAAAACTTCTGAGAATAAAAACAGCTGGAGCTTGTTAAGGTAATTACACAGGGGAAAGGATAATGTACTGGGAACTCCTCAGAAGAATCTGATTTGTGGTGAGGGGAGAGAGATAAAAGCTCATTTAGGAACGACATGAACATGCTGCGAAGGTAGCTGTTTATCAGTAAATATCTCCACTGAGAATAAGAAAAGCAGTAGCTTAATAAATTAAGTACTTCCTGGTATGGTTACTGTACTGGTAACTCCGCAAAAGAATCTGGATTGTGGTGAGGGAACAGAGAAAAAAGCTCATTTAGGACCTGCACTTACGAAGGGGGTAGGCAGCTGTATATCAGGGAGTAAACCTTCTGAGAATAAAAACAGCTGGAGCTTGTTAAGGTAATTACACAGGGGAAAGGATAATGTACTGGGAACTCCTCAGAAGAATCTGATTTGTGGTGAGGGGAGAGAGATAAAAGCTCATTTAGGAACGACATGAACATGCTGCGTAGGTAGCTGTTTATCAGTAAATATCTCCACTGAGATTAAGAAAAGCAGTAGCTTAATAAATTAAGTACTTCCTGGTATGGTTACTGTACTGGTAACTCCCCAAAAGAATCTGGATTGTGGTGAGGGAACAGAGAAAAAAACTCATTTAGGACCTGCACTTACGAAGGGGGTGGGCAGCTGTATATCAGGGAGTAAACCTTCTGAGAATAAAAACAGCTGGAGCTTGTTAAGGTAATTACACAGGGGAAAGGATAATGTACTGGGAACTCCTCAGAAGAATCTGATTTGTGGTGAGGGGAGAGAGATAAAAGCTCATTTAGGAACGACATGAACATGCTCCGTAGTTAGCTGTTTATCAGTAAATATCTCCACTGAGATTAAGAAAAGCAGTAGCTTAATAAATTAAGTACTTCCTGGTATGGTTACTGTACTGGTAACTCCCCAAAAGAATCTGGATTGTGGTGAGAGAACAGAGAAAAAAGTTCATTTAGGACCTGCACTTAGGAAGGGGGTAGGCAGCTGTATATCAGGGAGTAAACCTTCTGAGAATAAAAACAGCTGGAGCTTGTTAAGGTAATTACACAGGGGAAAGGATAATGTACTGGGAACTCCTCAGAAGAATCTGATTTGTGGTGAGGGGAGAGAGATAAAAGCTCATTTAGGAACGACATGAACATGCTGCGTAGGTAGCTGTTTATCAGTAAATATATCCACTGAGATTAAGAAAAGCAGTAGCTTAATAAATTAAGTACTTCCTGGTATGGTTACTGTACTCGTAACTCCCCAAAAGAATCTGGATTGTGGTGAGGGAACAGAGAAAAAAGCTCATTTAGGACCTGCACTTACGAAGGGGGTAGGCAGCTGTATATCGGGGAGTAAACCTTCTGAGAATAAAAACAGCTGGAGCTTGTTAAGGTAATTACACAGGGGAAAGGAAAATGTACTGGGAACTCCTCAGAAGAATCTGATTTGTGGTGAGGGGAGAGAGATAAAAGCTCATTTAGGAACGACATGAACATGCTGCGTAGGTAGCTGTTTATCAGTAAATACCTCCACTGAGATTAAGAAAAGCAGTAGCTTAATAAATTAAGTACTTCCTGGTATGGTTACTGTACTGGTAACTCCCCAAAAGAATCTGGATTGTGGTGAGGGAACAGAGAAAAAAGCTCATTCTGGACCTTCACTTACGAAGTGGGTAGGCAGCTGTATATCAGGGAGTAAACCTTCTGAGAATAAAAACAGCTGGAGCTTGTTAAGGTAATTACACAGGGGAAAGGATAATGTACTGGGAACTCCTCAGAAGAATCTGATTTGTGGTGAGGGGAGAGAGATAAAAGCTCATTTAGGAACGACATGAACATGCTGCGTAGGTAGCTGTTCATCAGTAAATATCTCCACTGAGATTAAGAAAAGCAGTAGCTTAATAAATTAAGTATTCCTGGTATGGTTACTGTACTGGTATCTCCCCAAAAGAATCTGGATTGTGGTGAGGGAACAGAGAAAAAAGCTCATTCAGGACCTGCACTTACGAAGGGAGTAGGCAGCTGTATATCAGGGAGTAAACCTTCTGAGAATAAAAACAGCTGGAGCTTGTTAAGGTAATTTCACAGGGGAAAGGATAATGTACTGGGAACTCCTCAGAAGAATCTGATTTGTGGTGAGGGGAGAGAGATAAAAGCTCATTTAGGAACGACATGAACATGCTGCAAAGGAAGCTGTTTATCAGTAAATATCTCCACTGAGATTAAGAAAAGCAGTAGCTTAATAAATTAAGTACTTCCTGGTATGGTTACTGTACTGGTAACTCCCCAAAAGAATCTGGATTGTGGTGAGGGAACAGAGAAAAAAGCTCATTTAGGACCTGCACTTACGAAGGGGGTAGGCAGCTGTATATCAGGGAGTAAACCTTCTGAGAATAAAAACAGCTGGAGCTTGTTAAGGTAATTACACAGGGGAAAGGATAATGTACTGGGAACTCCTCAGAAGAATCTGATTTGTGGTGAGGGGAGAGAGATAAAAGCTCATTTAGGAACGACATCAACATGCTGCATAGGTAGCTGTTTATCAGTAAATATCTCCACTGAGATTAAGAAAAGCAGTAGCTTAATAAATTAAGTACTTCCTGGTATGGTTACTGTACTGGTAACTCCCCAAAAGAATCTGGATTGTGGTGAGGGAACAGAGAAAAAAGCTCATTTAGGACCTGCACTTACGAAGGGGGTAGGGACCTGTATATCAGGGAGTAAACCTTCTGAGAATAAAAACAGCTGGAGCTTGTTAAGGTAATTACACAGGGGAAAGGATAATGTACTGGGAACTCCTCAGAAGAATCTGATTTGTGGTGAGGGGAGAGAGATAAAAGCTCATTTAGGAACGACATGAACATGCTGCGTAGGTAGCTGTTTATCAGTAAATATCTCCACTGAGATTAAGAAAAGCAGTAGCTTAATAAATTAAGTACTTCCTGGTATGGTTACTGTACTGGTAACTCCCCAAAAGAATCTGGATTGTGGTGAGGGAACAGAGAAAAAAGCTCATTTAGGACCTGCACTTACGAAGGGGGTAGGCAGCTGTATATCAGGGAGTAATCCTTCTGAGAATAAAAACAGCTGGAGCTTGTTAAGGTAATTACACAGGGGAAAGGATAATGTACTGGGAACTCCTCAGAAGAATCTGATTTGTGGTGAGGGGAGAGAGATAAAAGCTCATTTAGGAACGACATGAACATGCTGCGTAGGTAGCTGTTTATCAGTAAATATCTCCACTGAGATTAAGAAAAGCAGTAGCTTAATAAATTAAGTACTTCCTGGTATGGTTACTGTACTGGTAACTCCCCAAAAGAATCTGGATTGTGGTGAGGGAACAGAGAAAAAAGCTCATTTAGGACCTGCACTTACGAAGGGGGTAGGCAGCTGTATATCAGGGAGTAAACCTTCTGAGAATAAAAACAGCTGGAGCTTATTAACGTAATTACACAGTGGAAAGGATAATGTACTGGGAACTCCTCAGAAGAATCTGATTTGTGGTGAGGGGAGAGAGATAAAAGCTCATTTAGGAACGACATGAACATGCTGCGTAGGTAGCTGTTTATCAGTAAATATCTCCACTGAGATTAAGAAAAGCAGTAGCTTAATAAATTAAGTACTTCCTGGTATGGTTACTGTACTGGTAACTCCCCAAAAGAATCTGGATTGTGGTGAGGGAACAGAGAAAAAAGCTCATTTAGGACCTGCACTTACGAAGGGGGTAGGCAGCTGTATATCAGGGAGTAAACCTTCTGAGAATAAAAACAGCTGGAGCTTGTTAAGGTAATTACACAGGGGAAAGGATAATGTACTGGGAATTCCTCAGAAGAATCTGATTTGTGGTGAGCGGAGACAGATAAAAGCTCATTTAGGAACGACATGAACATGCTGCGTAGGTAGCTGTTTATCAGTAAATATCTCCACTGAGATTAAGAAAAGCAGTAGCTTAATAAATTAAGTACTTCCTGGTATGGTTACTGTACAGGTAACTCCCCAAAAGAATCTGGATTGTGGTGAGGGAACAGAGAAAAAAGCTCATTCAGGACCTGCACTTACAAAGGGGGTAGGCAGCTGTATATCAGGGAGTAAACCTTCTGAGAATAAAAACAGCTGGAGCTTGTTAAGGTAATTACACAGGGGAAAGGATAATGTACTGGGAACTCCTAAGAAGAATCTGATTTGTGGTGAGGGGAGAGAGATAAAAGCTCATTTAGGAACGACATGAACATGCTGCGTAGGTAGCTGTTTATCAGTAAATATATCCACTGAGATTAAGAAAAGCAGTAGCTTAATAAATTAAGTACTTCCTGGTATGGTTACTGTACTGGTAACTCCCCAAAAGAATCTGGATTGTGGTGAGGGAACAGAGAAAAAAGCTCATTTAGGACCTGCACTTACGAAGGGGGTAGGCAGCTGTATATCGGGGAGTAAACCTTCTGAGAATAAAAACAGCTGGAGCTTGTTAAGGTAATTACACAGGGGAAAGGAAAATGTACTGGGTACTCCTCAGAAGAATCTGATTTGTGGTGAGAGGAGAGAGATAAAAGCTCATTTAGGAACGACATGAACGTGCTGCCTAGGAAGCAGTTTATCAGTAAATATCTCCACTGAGATTAAGAAAAGCAGTAGCTTAATAAATTAAGTACTTCCTGGTATGGTTACTGTACTGGTAACTCCCCAAAAGAATCTGGATTGTGGTGAGGGAACAGAGAAAAAAGCTCATTTAGGACCTGCACTTAAGAAGGGGGTAGGGACCTGTATATCAGGGAGTAAACCTTCTGAGAATAAAAACAGCTGGAGCTTGTTAAGGTAATTACACAGGGGAAAGGATAATGTACTGGGAACTCCTCAGAAGAATCTGATTTGTGGTGAGGGGAGAGAGATAAAAGCTCATTTAGGAACGACATGAACATGCTGCGTAGGTAGCTGTTTATCAGTAAATATCTCCACTGAGATTAAGAAAAGCAGTAGCTTAATAAATTGAGTACTTCCTGGTATGGTTACTGTACTGGTAACTCCCCAAAAGAATCTGGATTGTGGTGAGGGAACAGAGAAAAAAGCTTATTTAATTCCTGCACTTACGAAGGGGGTAGGCAGCTGTATATCAGGGAGTAATCCTTCTGAGAATAAAAACAGCTGGAGCTTGTTAAGGTAATTACACAGGGGAAAGATAATGTACTGGGAACTCCTCAGAAGAATCTGATTTGTGGTGAGGGGAGAGAGATAAAAGCTCATTTAGGAACGACATGAACATGCTGCGTAGGTAGTTGTTTATCAGTAAATATCTCCACTGAGATTAAGAAAAGCAGTAGCTTAATAAATTAAGTACTTCCTGGTATGGTTACTGTACTGGTAACTCCCCAAAAGAATCTGGATTGTGGTGAGGGAACAGAGAAATAAGCTCATTTAGGACCTGCACTTACGAAGGGGGTAGGCAGCTGTATATCAGGGAGTAAACCTTCTGAGAATAAAAACAGCTGGAGCTTGTTAAGGTAATTACACAGGGGAAAGGATAATGTACTGGGAATTCCTCAGAAGAATCTGATTTTTGGTGAGCGGAGAGAGATAAAAGCTCATTTAGGAACGACATGAACATGCTGCGTAGGTAGCTGTTTATCAGTAAATATCTCCACTGAGATTAAGAAAAGCAGTAGCTTAATAAATTAAGTACTTCCTGGTATGGTTACTGTACTGGTAACTCCCCAAAAGAATCTGGATTGTGGTGAGGGAACAGAGAAAAAAGCTCATTCAGGACCTGCACTTACGAAGGGGGTAGGCAGCTGTATATCAGGGAGTAAACCTTCTGAGAATAAAAACAGCTGGAGCTTGTTAACGTAATTACACAGGGGAAAGGATAATGTACTGGGAACTCCTCAGAAGAATCAGATTTGTGGTGAGGGGAGAGAGATAAAAGCTCATTTAGGAAAGACATGAACATGCTGCGTAGGTAGCTGTTTATCAGTAAATATCTCCACTGAGATTAAGAAAAGCAGTAGCTTAATAAATTAAGTACTTCCTGGTATGGTTACTGTACTGGTAACTCCCCAAAAGAATCTGGATTGTGGTGAGAGAACAGAGAAAAAAGCTCATTTAGGACCTGCACTTACGAAGGGGGTAGGCAGCTGTATATCAGGGAGTAAACCTTCTGAGAATAAAAACAGCTGGAGCTTGTTAAGGTAATTACACAGGGGAAAGGATAATGTACTGGGAACTCCTCAGAAGAATCTGATTTGTGGTGAGGGGAGAGAGATAAAAGCTCATTTAGGAACGACATGAACATGCTGCGTAGGTAGCTGTTTATCAGTAAATATCTCCACTGAGATTAAGAAAAGCAGTAGCTTAATAAATTAAGTACTTCCTGGTATGGTTACTGTACTGGTAACTCCCCAAAAGAATCTGGATTGTCATGAAGGAACAGAGAAAAAAGCTCATTCAGGACCTGCACTTACGAAGGGGGTAGGCAGCTGTATATCAGGGAGTAAACCTTCTGAGAATAAAAACAGCTGGAGCTTGTTAAGGTAATTACACAGGGGAAAGGATAATGTACTGGGAACTCCTCAGAAGAATCTGATTTGTGGTGAGGGGAGAGAGATAAAAGCTCATTTAGGAACGACATGAACATGCTGCATAGGTAGCTGTTTATCAGTAAATATCTCCACTGAGATTAAGAAAAGCAGTAGCTTAATAAATTAAGTACTTCCTGGTATGGTTACTGTACTGGTAACTCCCCAAAAGAATCTGGATTGTGGTGAGGGAACAGAGAAAAAAGCTCATTCAGGACCTGCACTTACGAAGGGGGTAGGCAGCTGTATATCAGGGAGTAAACCTTCTGAGAATAAAAACAGCTGGAGCTTGTTAAGGTAATTACACAGGGGAAAGGATAATGTACTGGGAACTCCTCAGAAGAATCTGATTTGTGGTGAGGGGAGAGAGATAAAAGCTCATTTAGGAACGACATGAACATGCTGCGTAGGTAGCTGTTTATCAGTAAATATCTCCACTGAGAATAAGAAAAGCAGTAGCTTAATAAATTAAGTACTTCCTGGTATGGTTACTGTACTGGTAACTCCGCAAAAGAATCTGGATTGTGGTGAGGGAACAGATAAAAAAGCTCATTTAGGACCTGCACTTACGAAGGGGGTAGGCAGCTGTATATCAGGGAGTAAACCTTCTGAGAATAAAAACAGCTGGAGCTTGTTAAGGTAATTACACAGGGGAAAGGATAATGTACTGGGAACTCCTCAGAAGAATCTGATTTGTGGTGAGGGGAGAGAGATAAAAGCTCATTTAGGAACGACATGAACATGCTGCGTAGGTAGCTGTTTATCAGTAAATATCTCCACTGAGATTAAGAAAAGCAGTAGCTTAATAAATTAAGTACTTCCTGGTATGGTTACTGTACTGGTAACTCCCCAAAAGAATCTGGATTGTGGTGAGGGAACAGAGAAAAAAGCTCATTCAGGACCTGCACTTACGAAGGGGGTAGGCAGCTGTATATCAGGGAGTAAACCTTCTGAGAATAAAAACAACTGGAGTTTGTTAAGGTAATTTCACAGGGGAAAGGATAATGTACTGGGAACTCCTCAGAAGAATCTGATTTGTGGTGAGCGGAGAGAGATAAAAGCTCATTTAGGAACGACATGAACATGCTGCGTAGGTAGCTGTTTATCAGTAAATATCTCCACTGAGATTAAGAAAAGCAGTAGCTTAATAAATTAAGTACTTCCTGGTATGGTTACTGTACTGGTAACTCCCCAAAAGAATCTGGATTGTGGTGAGGGAACAGAGAAAAAAGCTCATTCAGGACCTGCACTTACGAAGGGGGTAGGCAGCTGTATATCAGGGAGTAAACCTTCTGAGAATAAAAACAGCTGGAGCTTGTTAAGGTAATTACACAGGGGAAAGGATAATGTACTGGGAACTCCTCAGAAGAATCTGATTTGTGGTGAGGAGAGAGAGATAAAAGCTCATTTAGGAACGACATGAACATGCTGCGTAGGTAGCTGTTTATCAGTAAATATCTCCACTGAGATTAAGAAAAGCAGTAGCTTAATAAATTAAGTACTTCCTGGTATGGTTATTGTACTGGTAACTCCCCAAAAGAATCTTGATTGTGGTGAGGGAACAGAGAAAAAAGCTCATTTAGGACCTGCACTTACGAAGGGGGTAGGCAGCTGTATATCGGGGAGTAAACCTTCTGAGAATAAAAACAGCTGGAGCTTGTCAAGGTAATTACACAGGGGAAAGGAAAATGTACTGGGAACTCCTCAGAAGAATCTGATTTGTGGTGAGGGGAGAGAGATAAAAGCTCATTTAGGAACGACATGAACGTGCTGCCTAGGAAGCTGTTTATCAGTAAATATCTCCACTGAGATTAAGAAAAGCAGTAGCTTAATAAATTAAGTACTTCCTGGTATGGTTACTGTACTGGTAACTCCCCAAAAGAATCTGGATTGTGGTGAGGGAACAGAGAAAAAAGCTCATTTAGGACCTGCACTTAAGAAGGGGGTAGGGACCTGTATATCAGGGAGTAAACCTTCTGAGAATAAAAACAGCTGGAGCTTGTTAAGGTAATTACACAGGGGAAAGGATAATGTACTGGGAACTCCTCAGAAGAATCAGATTTGTGGTGAGGGGAGAGAGATAAAAGCTCATTTAGGAACGACATGAACATGCTGCGTAGGTAGCTGTTTATCAGTAAATATCTCCACTGAGATTAAGAAAAGCAGTAGCTTAATAAATTAAGTACTTCCTGGTATGGTTACTGTACTGGTAACTCCCCAAAAGAATCTGGATTGTGGTGAGGGAACAGAGAAATAAGCTCATTTAGGACCTGCACTTACGAAGGGGGTAGGCAGCTGTATATCAGGGAGTAAACCTTCTGAGAATAAAAACGGCTGGAGCTTGTTAAGGTAATTACACAGGGGAAAGGATAATGTACTGGGAACTCCTCAGAAGAATCTGATTTGCGGTGAGGGGAGAGAGATAAAAGCTCATTTAGGAACGACATGAACATGCTGCGTAGGTAGCTGTTTATCAGTAAATATCTCCACTGAGATTAAGAAAAGCAGTAGCTTAATAAATTAAGTACTTCCTGGTATGGTTACTGTACTGGTAACTCCCCAAAAGAATCTGGATTGTCATGAAGGAACAGAGAAAAAAGCTCATTTAGGACCTGCACTTACGAAGGGGGTAGGCAGCTGTATATCAGGGAGTAAACCTTCTGAGAATAAAAACAGCTGGAGCTTGTTAAGGTAATTACACAGGGGAAAGGATAATGTACTGGGAACTCCTCAGAAGAATCTGATTTGTGGTGAGGGGAGAGAGATAAAAGCTCATTTAGGAACGACATGAACATGCTGCGTAGGTAGCTGTTTATCAGTAAATATCTCCACTGAGATTAAGAAAAGCAGTAGCTTAATAAATTAAGTACTTCCTGGTATGGTTACTGTACTGGTAACTCCCCAAAAGAATCTGGATTGTGGTGAGGGAACAGAGAAAAATGCTCATTTAGGACCTGCACTTACGAAGGGGGTAGGCAGCTGTATATCAGGGAGTAAACCTTCTGAGAATAAAAACAGCTGGAGATTGTTAACGTAATTACACAGGGGAAAGGATAATGTACTGGGAACTCCTCAGAAGAATCTGATTTGTGGTGAGCGGAGAGAGATAAAAGCTCATTTAGGAACGACATGAACATGCTGCGTAGGTAGTTGTTTATCAGTAAATATCTCCACTGAGATTAAGAAAAGCAGTAGCTTAATAAATTAAGTACTTCCTGGTATGGTTACTGTACTGGTAACTCCCCAAAAGAATCTGGATTGTGGTGAGGGAACAGAGAAAAAAGCTCATTCAGGACCTGCACTTACGAAGGGGGTAGGCAGCTGTATATCAGGGAGTAAACCTTCTGAGAATAAAAACAGCTGGAGCTTGTTAAGGTAATTACACAGGGGAAAGGATAATGTACTGGGAACTCCTCAGAAGAATCTGATTTGTGGTGAGGAGAGAGAGATAAAAGCTCATTTAGGAACGACATGAACATGCTGCGTAGGTAGCTGTTTATCAGTAAATATCTCCACTGAGATTAAGAAAAGCAGTAGCTTAATAAATTAAGTACTTCCTGGTATGGTTATTGTACTGGTAACTCCCCAAAAGAATCTGGATTCTGGTGAGGGAACAGAGAAAAAAGCTCATTTAGGACCTGCACTTACGAAGGGGGTAGGCAGCTGTATATCAGGGAGTAAACCTTCTGAGAATAAAAACAGCTGGAGCTTGTTAAGGTAATTACACAGGGGAAAGGATAATGTACTGGGAACTCCTCAGAAGAATCTGATTTGTGGTGAGGGGAGAGAGATAAAAGCTCATTTAGGAACGACATGAACATGCTGCGTAGGTAGCTGTTTATCAGTAAATATCTCCACTGAGATTAAGAAAAGCAGTAGCTTAATAAATTAAGTCCTTCCTGGTATGGTTACTGTACTGGTAACTCCGCAAAAGAATCTGGATTGTGGTGAGGGAACAGAGAAAAAAGCTCATTTAGGACCTGCACTTACGAAGGGGGTAGGCAGCTGTATATCAGGGAGTAAACCTTCTGAGAATACAAACAGCTGGAGCTTGTTAAGGTAATTACACAGGGGAAAGGATAATGTACTGGGAACTCCTCAGAAGAATCTGATTTGTGGTGAGGGGAGAGAGATAAAAGCTCATTTAGGAACGACATGAACATGCTGCGTAGGTAGCTGTTTATCAGTAAATATCTCCACTGAGATTAAGAAAAGCAGTAGCTTAATAAATTAAGTACTTCCTGGTATGGTTACTGTACTGGTAACTCCCCAAAAGAATCTGGATTGTGGTGAGGGAACAGAGAAAAAAGCTCATTCAGGACCTGCACTTACGAAGGGGGTAGGCAGCTGTATATCAGGGAGTAAACCTTCTGAGAATAAAAACAGCTGGAGCTTGTTAAGGTAATTACACAGGGGAAAGGATAATGTACTGGGAACTCCTCAGAAGAATCTGATTTGTGGTGAGGGGAGAGAGATAAAAGCTCATTTAGGAACGACATGATCATGCTGCGTAGGTAGCTGTTTATCAGTAAATATCTCCACTGAGATTAAGAAAAGCAGTAGCTTAATAAATTAAGTACTTCCTGGTATGCTTACTGTACTGGTAACTCCCCAAAAGAATCTGGATTGTGGTGAGGGAACAGAGAAAAAAGCTCATTTAGGACCTGCACTTACGAAGGGGGTAGGGACCTGTATATCAGGGAGTAAACCTTCAGAGAATAAAAACAGCTGGAGCTTGTTAAGGTAATGACACAGGGGAAAGGATAATGTACTGGGAACTCCTCAGAAGAATCTGATTTGTGGTGAGGGGAGAGAGATAAAAGCTCATTTAGGAACGACATGAACATGCTGCGTAGGTAGCTGTTTATCAGTAAATATCTCCACTGAGATTAAGAAAAGCAGTAGCTTAATAAATTAAGTACTTCCTGGTATGGTTACTGTACTGGTAACTCCCCAAAAGAATCTGGATTGTGGTGAGGGAACAGAGAAAAAAGCTCATTTAGGACCTGCACTTACGAAGGGGGTAGGCAGCTGTATATCAGGGAGTAATCCTTCTGAGAATAAAAACAGCTGGAGCTTGTTAAGGTAATTACACAGGGGAAAGGATAATGTACTGGGAACTCCTCAGAAGAATCTGATTTGTGTGAGGGGAGAGAGATAAAAGCTCATTTAGGAACGACATGAACATGCTGCGTAGGTAGCTGTTTATCAGTAAATATCTCCACTGAGATTAAGAAAAGCAGTAGCTTAATAAATTAAGTACTTCCTGGTATGGTTACTGTACTGGTAACTCCGCAAAAGAATCTGGATTGTGGTGAGGGAACAGAGAAAAAAGCTCATTTAGGACCTGCACTTACGAAGGGGGTAGGCAGCTGTATATCAGGGAGTAAACCTTCTGAGAATAAAAACAGCTGGAGCTTGTTAAGGTAATTACACAGGGGAAAGGATAATGTACTGGGAACTCCTCAGAAGAATCTGATTTGTGGTGAGGGGAGAGAGATAAAAGCTCATTTAGGAACGACATGAACATGCTGCGTAGGTAGCTGTTTATCAGTAAATATCTCCACTGAGATTAAGAAAAGCAGTAGCTTAATAAATTAAGTACTTCCTGGTATGGTTACTGTACTGGTAACTCCCCAAAAGAATCTGGATTGTGGTGAGGGAACAGAGAAAAATGCTCATTTAGGACCTGCACTTACGAAGGGGGTAGGCAGCTGTATATCAGGGAGTAAACCTTCTGAGAATAAAAACAGCTGGAGATTGTTAACGTAATTACACAGGGGAAAGGATAATGTACTGGGAACTCCTTAGAAGAATCTGATTTGTGGTGAGCGGAGAGAGATAAAAGCTCATTTAGGAACGACATGAACATGCTGCGTAGGTAGTTGTTATCAGTAAATATCTCCACTGAGATTAAGAAAAGCAGTAGCTTAATAAATTAAGTACTTCCTGGTATGGTTACTGTACTGGTAACTCCCCAAAAGAATCTGGATTGTGGTGAGGGAACAGAGAAAAAAGCTCATTCAGGACCTGCACTTACGAAGGGGGTAGGCAGCTGTATATCAGGGAGTAAACCTTCTGAGAATAAAAACAGCTGGAGCTTGTTAAGGTAATTACACAGGGGAAAGGATAATGTACTGGGAACTCCTCAGAAGAATCTGATTTGTGGTGAGGAGAGAGAGATAAAAGCTCATTTAGGAACGACATGAACATGCTGCGTAGGTAGCTGTTTATCAGTAAATATCTCCACTGAGATTAAGAAAAGCAGTAGCTTAATAAATTAAGTACTTCCTGGTATGGTTATTGTACTGGTAACTCCCAAAAGAATCTGGATTGTGGTGAGGGAACAGAGAAAAAAGCTCATTTAGGACCTGCACTTACGAAGGGGGTAGGCAGCTGTATATCAGGGAGTAAACCTTCTGAGAATAAAAACAGCTGGAGCTTGTTAAGGTAATTACACAGGGGAAAGGATAATGTACTGGGAACTCCTCAGAAGAATCTGATTTGTGGTGAGGGGAGAGAGATAAAAGCTCATTTAGGAACGACATGAACATGCTGCGTAGGTAGCTGTTTATCAGTAAATATCTCCACTGAGATTAAGAAAAGCAGTAGCTTAATAAATTAAGTACTTCCTGGTATGGTTACTGTACTGGTAACTCCGCAAAAGAATCTGGATTGTGGTGAGGGAACAGAGAAAAAAGCTCATTTATGACCTGCACTTACGAAGGGGGTAGGCAGCTGTATATCAGGGAGTAAACCTTCTGAGAATACAAACAGCTGGAGCTTGTTAAGGTAATTACACAGGGGAAAGGATAATGTACTGGGAACTCCTCAGAAGAATCTGATTTGTGGTGAGGGGGAGAGAGATAAAAGCTCATTTAGGAACGACATGAACATGCTGCGTAGGTAGCTGTTTATCAGTAAATATCTCCACTGAGATTAAGAAAAGCAGTAGCTTAATAAATTAAGTACTTCCTGGTATGGTTACTGTACTGGTAACTCCCCAAAAGAATCTGGATTGTGGTGAGGGAACAGAGAAAAAAGCTCATTCAGGACCTGCACTTACGAAGGGGGTAGGCAGCTGTATATCAGGGAGTAAACCTTCTGAGAATAAAAACAGCTGGAGCTTGTTAAGGTAATTACACAGGGGAAAGGATAATGTACTGGGAACTCCTCAGAAGAATCTGATTTGTGGTGAGGGGAGAGAGATAAAAGCTCATTTAGGAACGACATGATCATGCTGCGTAGGTAGCTGTTTATCAGTAAATATCTCCACTGAGATTAAGAAAAGCAGTAGCTTAATAAATTAAGTACTTCCTGGTATGCTTACTGTACTGGTAACTCCCCAAAAGAATCTGGATTGTGGTGAGGGAACAGAGAAAAAAGCTCATTTAGGACCTGCACTTACGAAGGGGGTAGGGACCTGTATATCAGGGAGTAAACCTTCTGAGAATAAAAACAGCTGGAGCTTGTTAAGGTAATTACACAGGGGAAAGGATAATGTACTGGGAACTCCTCAGAAGAATCTGATTTGTGGTGAGGGGAGAGAGATAAAAGCTCATTTAGGAACGACATGAACATGCTGCGTACTTAGCTGTTTATCAGTAAATATCTCCACTGAGATTAAGAAAAGCAGTAGCTTAATAAATTAAGTACTTCCTGGTATGGTTACTGTACTGGTAACTCCCCAAAAGAATCTGGATTGTGGTGAGGGAACAGAGAAAAAAGCTCATTTAGGACCTGCACTTACGAAGGGGGTAGGCAGCTGTATATCAGGGAGTAATCCTTCTGAGATAAAAACAGCTGGAGCTTGTTAAGGTAATTACACAGGGGAAAGGATAATGTACTGGGAACTCCTCAGAAGAATCTGATTTGTGGTGAGGGGAGAGAGATAAAAGCTCATTTAGGAACGACATGAACATGCTGCGTAGGTAGCTGTTTATCAGTAAATATCTCCACTGAGATAAGAAAAGCAGTAGCTTAATAAATTAAGTACTTCCTGGTATGGTTACTGTACTGGTAACTCCCGAAAAGAATCTGGATTGTGGTGAGGGAACAGAGAAAAAAGCTCATTTAGGACCTGCACTTACGAAGGGGGTAGGCAGCTGTATATCAGGGAGTAAACCTTCTGAGAATAAAAACAGCTGGAGATTGTTAACGTAATTACACAGTGGAAAGGATAATGTACTGGGAACTCCTCAGAAGTATCTGAATTGTGGTGAGGGGACAGAGATAAAAGCTCATTTAGGAACGACATGAACATGCTGCGTAGGTAGCTGTTTATCAGTAAATATCTCCACTGAGATTAAGAAAAGCAGTAGCTTAATAAATTAAGTACTTCCTGGTATGGTTACTGTACTGGTAACTCCCCAAAAGAATCTGGATTGTGGTGAGAGAACAGAGAAAAAAGCTCATTTAGGACCTGCACTTACGAAGGGGGTAGGCAGCTGTATATGAGGGAGTAAACCTTCTGAGAATAAAAACAGCTGGAGCTTGTTAAGGTAATTACACAGGGGAAAGGATAATGTACTGGGAATTCCTCAGAAGAATCTGATTTGTGGTGAGCGGAGAGAGATAAAAGCTCATTTAGGAACGACATGAACATGCTGCGTAGGTAGCTGTTTATCAGTAAATATCTCCACTGAGATTAAGAAAAGCAGTAGCTTAATAAATTAAGTACTTCCTGGTATGGTTACTGTACTGGTAAATCCCCAAAAGAATCTGGATTGTGGTGAGAGAACAGAGAAAAAAGCTCATTTAAGACCTGCACTTACGAAGGGGGTAGGCAGCTGTATATCAGGGAGTAAACCTTCTGAGAATAAAAACAGCTGGAGCTTTTTAAGGTAATTACACAGGGGAAAGGATAATGTACTGGAACTCCTCAGAAGAATCTGATTTGTGGTGAGGGGAGAGAGATAAAAGCTCATTTAGGAACGACATGAACATGCTGCGTAGGTAGCTGTTTATCAGTAAATATCTCCACTGAGATTAAGAAAAGCAGTAGCTTAATAAATTAAGTACTTCCTGGTATGGTTACTGTACTGGTAACTCCCCAAAAGAATCTGGATTGTGGTGAGAGAACAGAGAAAAAAGCTCATTCAGGACCTGCACTTACGAAGGGGGTAGGCAGCTATATATCAGGGAGTAAACCTTCTGAGAATAAAAACATCTGGAGCTTGTTAAGGTAATTACACAGGGGAAAGGATAATGTACTGGGAACTCCTCACAAGAATCTGATTCGTGGTGAGGGGAGAGAGATAAAAGCTCATTTAGGAACGACATGAACATGCTGCATAGGTAGCTGTTTATCAGTAAATATCTCCACTGAGATTAAGAAAAGCAGTAGCTTAATAAATTAAGTACTTCCTGGTATGGTTATTGTACTGGTAACTCCCCAAAAGAATCTGGATTGTGGTGAGGGAACAGAGAAAAAAGCTCATTTAGGACCTGCACTTACGAAGGGGGTAGGCAGCTGTATATCGGGGAGTAAACCTTCTGAGAATAAAAACAGCTGGAGCTTGTTAAGGTAATTACACAGGGGAAAGGAAAATGTACTGGGAACTCCTCAGAAGAATCTGATTTGTGGTGAGGGGAGAGAGATAAAAGCTCATTTAGGAACGACATGAACGTGCTGCCTAGGAAGCTGTT
>NW_025957418.1:0-40923 GCF_023159225.1 Perognathus longimembris pacificus
GATTCTTCTGAGGAGTTCCCAGTACATTATCCTTTCCCTGTGTAATTACCTTAACAAGCTGCAGCTGTTTTTATTCTCAAAAGGTTTAGTCCCTGATATACAGCTGCCTACCCCCGTGGTAAGTGCAGGTCCTAAATGAGCTTTTTTCTCTGTTCCCTCACCACAATCCAGATCCTTTTGGGGAGTTACCAGTACAGTAACCATACCAGGAAGTACTTAATTTATTAAGATACTGCTTTTCTTAATCTCAGTATAGATATTTACTGATAAACAGCTACCTACGCAGCAGGTTCATGTCATACCTAAATGAGCTTTTATCTGTCTCCCCTCACCACAAATCAGATTCTTCTGAGGATTTCCCTGTACATTATCCTTTCCCCTGTGTAATTACCTTAACAAGCTCCAGCTGTTTTTATTCTCAGAAGGTTTACTCCCTGATATACAGCGGCTTACCCCCTTCGTAAGTGCAGGTCCTAAATGAGCTTTTTTCTCTGTTCCCTCACCACAATCCAGATTCTTTTGGGGAGTTACCAGTACAGTAACCATACCAGGAAGTACTTAATTTATTAAGCTACTGCTTTTCTTAATGTCAGTGGAGATATTTACTGATAAACAGCTACCTACGCACCATGTTCATGTCGTTCCTAAATGAGCTTTTATCTCTCTCCCCTCACCACAAATCAGATTCTTCTGAGGAGTTCCCAGTACATTATCCTTTCCCCTGTGTGATTACCTTAACAAGCTCCAGCTGTTTTTATTCTCAGAAGGTTTTCTCCCTGATATACAGCTGCCTACCCCCTTCGTAAGTGCAGATCCTAAATGAGCTTTTTTCTTTGTTCCCTCACCACAATCCAGATTCTTTTGGGGAGTTACCAGTACAGTAACCATACCAGAAAGTACTTAATTTATTAAGCTACTGCTTTTCTTAATCTCAGTGGAGATATTTACTGATAAACAGCTACCTACGCAGCATGTTCATGTCGTTCATAAATGAGCTTTTATCTCTCTCCCCTCACCACAAATCAGATTCTTTTGAGGAGTTCCCAGTACATTATCCTTTCCCCTGTGTAATTACCTTAACAAGCTCCAGCTGTTTTTATTCTCAGAAGGTTTACTCCCTGATATATAGCTGCCTACCCCCTTCGTAAGTGCAGGTCCTAAATGACCTTTTTTTCTCTGTTCCCTCACCAAAATCCAGACTCTTTTGGGGAGTTACCAGTAGAGTAACCATACCAGGAAGTACTTAATTTATTAAGCTACTGCTTTTCTTAATCTCAGTGGAGATATTTACTGATAAACAGCTACCTACGCAGCATGTTCATGTCGTTCCTAAATGAGCTTTTATCTCTCACCCCTCACCACAAATCAGATTCTTCTGAGGAGTTCCCAGTACATTATCCTTTCCCCTGTGTAATTACCTTAACAAGCTCCAGCTGTTTTTGTTCTCAGATGGTTTACTCCCTGATATACAGCTGCTTACCCCCTTCGTAAGTGCAGGTCCTAAATGAGCTTTTTTCTCTGTTCACTCACCACAATCCAGATCCTTTTTGGGGAGTTACCAGTACAGTAACCATACCAGGAAGTACTTAATTTATTAAGATACTGCTTTCCTTAATCTCAGTGGAGATATTTACTGATAAACAGCTACCTACGCAGCAGGTTCATGTCATACCTAAATGAGCTTTTATCTGTCTCCCCCTCACCACAAATCAGATTCTTATGAGGAGTTCCCAGTACATTATCCTTTCCCCTGTGTAATTACCTTAACAAGCTCAGCTGTTTTTATTCTCAGAAGGTTTACTCCCTGATATACAGCTGCCTACCCCCTTCATAAGTGCAGGTCCTAAATGAGCTTTTTTCTCTGGTCCCTCACCACAATCCAGATTCTTTTTGGGGAGTTACCAGTACAGTAAACATACCAGGAAGTACTTAGTTTATTAAGCTACTGCTTTTCTTAATCTCAGTGGAGATATTTACTGATAAACAGCTACCTATGCAGCATGTTCATGTCGTTCCTAAATGAGCTTTGATCTCTCTCCCCTCACCACAAATCAGATTCTTCTGAGGAGTTCCCAGTACTTTATCCTTTCCCCTGTGTAATTACCTTAACAAGCTCCAGCTCTTTGTATTCTCAGATGGTTTACTCCCTGATATACAGCTGCCTACCCCCTTCGTAAGTGCAGGTCCTAAATGAGCTTTTTTCTCTTTTCCCTCACCACAATCCAGATTCTGTTGGGGAGTTACCAGTACAGTAACCATACCAGGAAGTACTTAATTTATTAAGCTACTGGTTTTCTTAATCTCAGTGGAGATATTTACTGATAAACAGCTTCCTACGCAGCATATTCATGTCGTTCTTAAATGAGCTTTTTATCTCTCTCCCTCACCACAAATCAGATTCTTCTGAGGAGTTCCCAGTACATTATCCTTTCCCCTGTGTAATTACCTTAACAATCACCAGCTGTTTTTATTCTCAGAAGGTTTACTCCCTGATATACAGCTGCCTAACCCCTTCGTAAGTGCAGGTCCTAAATAAGCTTTTTTCTCTGTTCCCTCACCACAATCAGATTCTTTGGGGGAGTTACCAGTACAGTAACCATACCAGGAAGTACTTAATTTATTACGCTACTGCTTTTCTTAATCTCAGTGGAGATATTTATTGATAAACAGCTACCTACGCAGCATGTTCCTGTCGTTCCTAAATGAGCTTTTATCTCTCTCCCCTCACCACAAATCAGATTCTTCTGAGGAGTTCTCAGTACATTATCCTTTCCCCTGTGTAATTACCTTAACAAGCTCCAGCTGTTTTTACTCTCAGAAGGTTTACTCCCTGATATACAGCTGCCTACCCCCTTCATAATTGCAGGTCATAAATGAGCTTTTTTCTCTGTTCCCTCACCACAATCAAGATTCTTTTGGGGAGTTAACAGTACAGTAAACATACCAGGAAGTACTTAGATTATTAAGCTACTGCTTTTCTTAATCTCAGTGGAGGTATTTACTGATAAACAGCTACCTATGCAGCATGTTCATGTCGTTCCTAAATGAGCTTTTATCTCTCTCCACTCACCACAAATCAGATTCTTCTGAGGAGTTCCCAGTACATTATCCTTTCCCCTGTGTAATTACCTTAACAAGCTGCAGCGGTTTTTATTCTCAGAAGGTTTACTCCCTGATATACAGCTGCCTACCCCCTTCGTAAGTGCAGGTCCTAAATGAGCTTTTTTCTCTGTTCCCTCACCACAATCCAGATCCTTTTGGGGAGTTTCCAGTACAGTAACCATACCAGGAAGTACTTAATTTATTAAGATACTGCTTTTCTTAATCTCAGTATAGATATTTACTGATAAACAGCTACCTACGCAGCAGGTTCATGTCATACCTAAATGAGCTTTTATCTGTCTCCCCTCACCACAAATCAGATTCTGCTGAGGATTTCCCAGTACATTATCCTTTCCCCTGTGTAATTACCTTAACAAGCTCCAGCTGTTTTTATTCTCAGAAGGTTTACTCCCTGATATACAGCTGCTTACCCCCTTCGTAAGTGCAGGTCCTAAATGAGCTTTTTTCTCTGTTCCCTCACCACAATCCAGATTCTTTTGGGGAGTTACCAGTACAGTAACCATACCAGGAAGTACTTAATTTATTAAGCTACTGCTTTTCTTAATTTCAGTGGAGATATTTACTGATAAACAGCTACCTACGCAGCATGTTCATGTCGTTCCTAAATGAGCTTTTATCTCTCTCCCCTCACCACAAATCAGATTCTTCTGAGGAGTTCCCAGTACATTATCCTTTCCCCTGTGTGATTACCTTAACAAGCTCCAGCTGTTTTTATTCTCAGAAGGTTTACTCCCTGATATACAGCTGCCTACCCCCTTCGTAAGTGCAGGTCCTAAATGAGCTTTTTTCTCTGTTCCCTCACCAGAATCCAGATTCTTTTGGGGAGTTACCAGTACAGTAACCATACCAGGAATTACTTAATTTATTAAGCTACTGCTTTTCTTAATCTCAGTGGAGATATTTACTGATAAACAGCTACCTACGCAGCATGTTCATGTCGTTCCTAAATGAGCTTTTATCTCTCTCCCCTCACCACAAATCAGATTCGTCTGAGGAGTTCCCAGTACATTATCCTTTCCCCTGTGTAATTACCTAACAAGATCCAGCTGTTTTTGTTCTCAGATGGTTTACTCCCTGATATACAGCTGCTTACCCCCTTCGTAAGTGCAGGTCCTAAATGAGCTTTTTTCTCTGTTCCCTCACCACAATCCAGATTCTTTTGGGGAGTTACCAGTAGAGTAACCATACCAGGAAGTACTTAATTTATTAAGCTACTGCTTTTCTTAATCTCAGTGGAGATATTTACTGATAAACAGCTACCTACGCAGCATGTTCATGTCGTTCCTAAATGAGCTTTTATCTCTCTCCCCTCACCACAAATCAGATCCTTATGAGGAGTTCCCAGTACATTGTCCTTTCCCCTGTGTAATTACCTTAACAAGGTGCAGCTGTTTTTATTCTCAGAAGGTATACTCCCTGATATAGAGCTGCCTACCCCCTTCGTAAGTGCAGGTCCTAAATGAGCTTTTTTCTCTGTTCCCTCACCACAATCCAGATTCTTTTGGGGAGTTACCAGTACAGTAACCATACCAGGAAGTACTTAATTTATTAAGCTACTGGTTTTCTTAATCTCAGTGGAGATATTTACTGATAAACAGCTTTCTACGCAGCATGTTCATGTCGTTCCTAAATGAGCTTTTATCTCTCTCCCCTCACCACAAATCAGATTCTTCTGCGGAGTTCCCAGTACATTATCCTTTCCCCTGTGTAATTACCTTAACAATCTCCAGCTGTTTTTATTCTCAGAAGGTTTACTCCCTGATATACAGCTGCCTACCCACTTCGTAAGTGCAGGTCCTAAATGAGCTTTTTTCTCTGTTCCCTCACCACAATCCAGATACTTTGGGGAGTTACCAGTACAGTAACCATACCAGGAAGTACTTAATTTATTAAGCTACTGCTTTTCTTAATCTCAGTGGAGATATTTATTGATAATCAGCTATCTACGCAGCATGTTCATGTCGTTCTTAAATGAGCTTTTATCTCTCTCCCCTCACCACAAATCAGATTCTTCTGAGGAGTTCCCAGTACATTATCCTTTCCCCTGTGTAATTACCTTAACAAGATCCAGCTGTTTTTATTCTCAGAAGGTTTACTCCCTGATATACAGCTGCCTACCCCCTTCATCAGTGCAGGTCCTAAATGAGCTTTTTTCTCTGTTCCCTCACCACAATCCAGATTCATTTGGGGAGTTACCAGTACAGTCAACATACCAGGAAGTACTTAGTTTATTAAGCTACTGCTTTTCTTAATCTCAGTGGAGATATTTACTGATAAACAGCTACCTATGCAGCATGTTCATGTCGTTCCTAAATGAGCTTTTATCTCTCTCCCCTCACCACAAATCAGATTCTTCTGAGGAGTTCCCAGTACATTATCCTTTCCCCTGTGTAATTACCTTAACAATCTCCAGCTGTTTTTATTCTCAGAAGGTTTACTCCCTGATATACAGCTGCCTACCCACTTCGTAAGTGCAGGTCCTAAATGAGCTTTTTTCTCTGTTCCCTCACCACAATCCAGATACTTTGGGGAGTTACCAGTACAGTAACCATACCAGGAAGTACTTAATTTATTAAGCTACTGCTTTTCTTAATCTCAGTGGAGATACTTACTGATAAACAGCTACCTACGCAGCATGTTCATGTCGTTCCTAAATGAGCTTTTATCTCTCTCCCCTCACCACAAATCAGATTCTTCTATGGAGTTCCCAGTACATTATCCTTTCCCTGTGTAATTACCTTAACAAGCTCCAGCTGTTTTTATTCTCAGAAGGTTTACTCCCTGATATACAGCTGCCTACCCCCTTCATAAGTGCAGGTCCTAAATGAGCTTTTTTCTCTGTTCCCTCACCACAATCCAGATTCTTTTGGGGAGTTACCAGTACAGTAAACATACCAGGAAGTACTTAGTTTATTAAGCTACTGCTTTTCTTAATCTCAGTGGAGATATTTACTGATAAACAGCTACCTATGCAGCATGTTCATGTCGTTCCTAAATGAGCAATTATCTCTCTCCCCTCACCACAAATCAGATTCTTCTGAGGAGTTCACAGTACTTTATCCTTTCCCCTGTGTAATTACCTTAACAAGCTCCAGCTCTTTGTATTCTCAGATGGTTTACTCCCTGATATACAGCTGCCTTCCCCCTTCGTAAGTGCAGGTCCTAAATGAGCTTTTTTCTCTGTTCCCTCACCACAATCCAGATTCTTTTGGGGAGTTACCAGTACAGTAACCATACCAGGAAGTACTTAATTTATTAAGCTACTGCTTTTCTTAATCTCAGTGGAGATATTTATTGATAAACAGCTACCTACGCAGCATGTTCATGTCGTTCCTAAATGAGCTTTTATCTCTCTCCCCTCACCACAAAACAGATTCTTCTGAGGAGTTCCCAGTACATTATCCTTTCCCCTGTGTAATTACCTTAACAAACTCCAGCTGTTTTTATTCTCAGAAGGTTTACTCCCTGATATACCGCTGCCTACCCCCTTCGTAAGTGCAGGTCCTAAATGAGCTTTTTTCTCTGTTCCCTCACCACAATCCAGATTCTTTTGGGGAGTTACCAGTACAGTAACCATACCAGGAAGTACTTAATTTATTAAGCTACTGCTTTTCTTAATCTCAGTGGAGATATTTACTGATAAACAGCTACGTACGCAGCATGTTCACGTCGTTCCTAAATGAGCATTTATCTCTCTCCCCTCACCACAAATCAGATTCTTCTGAGGAGTTCCCAGTACTTATCCTTTCCCCGGTGTAATTACCTTAACAAGCTCCAGCTGTTTTTATTCCCAGAAGGTTTACTCCCTGATATAATGCTGCCTACCCCCTTCGTAAGTGCAGGTCCTAAATGAGATTTTTTCTCTGTTCCCTCACCACAATCAAGATTCTTTTGGGGAGTTAACAGTACAGTAAACATACCAGGAAGTACTTAGATTATTAAGCTACTGCTTTTCTTAATCTCAGTGGAGGTATTTACTGATAAACAGCTACCTATGCAGCATGTTCATGTCGTTCCTAAATGAGCTTTTATCTCTCTCCACTCACCACAAATCAGATTCTTCTGAGGAGTTCCCAGTACATTATCCTTTCCCCTGTGTAATTACCTTAACAAGCTGCAGCGGTTTTTATTCTCAGAAGGTTTACTCCCTGATATACAGCTGCCTACCCCCTTCGTAAGTGCAGGTCCTAAATGAGCTTTTTTCTCTGTTCCCTCACCACAATCCAGATCCTTTTGGGGAGTTTCCAGTACAGTAACCATACCAGGAAGTACTTAATTTATTAAGATACTGCTTTTCTTAATCTCAGTATAGATATTTACTGATAAACAGCTACCTACGCAGCAGGTTCATGTCATACCTAAATGAGCTTTTATCTGTCTCCCCTCACCACAAATCAGATTCTGCTGAGGATTTCCCAGTACATTATCCTTTCCCCTGTGTAATTACCTTAACAAGCTCCAGCTGTTTTTATTCTCAGAAGGTTTACTCCCTGATATACAGCTGCTTACCCCCTTCGTAAGTGCAGGTCCTAAATGAGCTTTTTTCTCTGTTCCCTCACCACAATCCAGATTCTTTTGGGGAGTTACCAGTACAGTAACCATACCAGGAAGTACTTAATTTATTAAGCTACTGCTTTTCTTAATTTCAGTGGAGATATTTACTGATAAACAGCTACCTACGCAGCATGTTCATGTCGTTCCTAAATGAGCTTTTATCTCTCTCCCCTCACCACAAATCAGATTCTTCTGAGGAGTTCCCAGTACATTATCCTTTCCCCTGTGTGATTACCTTAACAAGCTCCAGCTGTTTTTATTCTCAGAAGGTTTACTCCCTGATATACAGCTGCCTACCCCCTTCGTAAGTGCAGGTCCTAAATGAGCTTTTTTCTCTGTTCCCTCACCAGAATCCAGATTCTTTTGGGGAGTTACCAGTACAGTAACCATACCAGGAATTACTTAATTTATTAAGCTACTGCTTTTCTTAATCTCAGTGGAGATATTTACTGATAAACAGCTACCTACGCAGCATGTTCATGTCGTTCCTAAATGAGCTTTTATCTCTCTCCCCTCACCACAAATCAGATTCGTCTGAGGAGTTCCCAGTACATTATCCTTTCCCCTGTGTAATTACCTTAACAAGATCCAGCTGTTTTTGTTCTCAGATGGTTTACTCCCTGATATACAGCTGCTTACCCCCTTCGTAAGTGCAGGTCCTAAATGAGCTTTTTTCTCTGTTCCCTCACCACAATCCAGATTCTTTTGGGGAGTTACCAGTAGAGTAACCATACCAGGAAGTACTTAATTTATTAAGCTACTGCTTTTCTTAATCTCAGTGGAGATATTTACTGATAAACAGCTACCTACGCAGCATGTTCATGTCGTTCCTAAATGAGCTTTTATCTCTCTCCCCTCACCACAAATCAGATCCTTATGAGGAGTTCCCAGTACATTGTCCTTTCCCCTGTGTAATTACCTTAACAAGGTGCAGCTGTTTTTATTCTCAGAAGGTATACTCCCTGATATAGAGCTGCCTACCCCCTTCGTAAGTGCAGGTCCTAAATGAGCTTTTTTCTCTGTTCCCTCACCACAATCCAGATTCTTTTGGGGAGTTACCAGTACAGTAACCATACCAGGAAGTACTTAATTTATTAAGCTACTGGTTTTCTTAATCTCAGTGGAGATATTTACTGATAAACAGCTTTCTACGCAGCATGTTCATGTCGTTCCTAAATGAGCTTTTATCTCTCTCCCCTCACCACAAATCAGATTCTTCTGCGGAGTTCCCAGTACATTATCCTTTCCCCTGTGTAATTACCTTAACAATCTCCAGCTGTTTTTATTCTCAGAAGGTTTACTCCCTGATATACAGCTGCCTACCCACTTCGTAAGTGCAGGTCCTAAATGAGCTTTTTTCTCTGTTCCCTCACCACAATCCAGATACTTTGGGGAGTTACCAGTACAGTAACCATACCAGGAAGTACTTAATTTATTAAGCTACTGCTTTTCTTAATCTCAGTGGAGATATTTATTGATAATCAGCTATCTACGCAGCATGTTCATGTCGTTCTTAAATGAGCTTTTATCTCTCTCCCCTCACCACAAATCAGATTCTTCTGAGGAGTTCCCAGTACATTATCCTTTCCCCTGTGTAATTACCTTAACAAGATCCAGCTGTTTTTATTCTCAGAAGGTTTACTCCCTGATATACAGCTGCCTACCCCCTTCATCAGTGCAGGTCCTAAATGAGCTTTTTTCTCTGTTCCCTCACCACAATCCAGATTCATTTGGGGAGTTACCAGTACAGTCAACATACCAGGAAGTACTTAGTTTATTAAGCTACTGCTTTTCTTAATCTCAGTGGAGATATTTACTGATAAACAGCTACCTATGCAGCATGTTCATGTCGTTCCTAAATGAGCTTTTATCTCTCTCCCCTCACCACAAATCAGATTCTTCTGAGGAGTTCCCAGTACATTATCCTTTCCCCTGTGTAATTACCTTAACAATCTCCAGCTGTTTTTATTCTCAGAAGGTTTACTCCCTGATATACAGCTGCCTACCCACTTCGTAAGTGCAGGTCCTAAATGAGCTTTTTTCTCTGTTCCCTCACCACAATCCAGATACTTTGGGGAGTTACCAGTACAGTAACCATACCAGGAAGTACTTAATTTATTAAGCTACTGCTTTTCTTAATCTCAGTGGAGATACTTACTGATAAACAGCTACCTACGCAGCATGTTCATGTCGTTCCTAAATGAGCTTTTATCTCTCTCCCCTCACCACAAATCAGATTCTTCTATGGAGTTCCCAGTACATTATCCTTTCCCCTGTGTAATTACCTTAACAAGCTCCAGCTGTTTTTATTCTCAGAAGGTTTACTCCCTGATATACAGCTGCCTACCCCCTTCATAAGTGCAGGTCCTAAATGAGCTTTTTTCTCTGTTCCCTCACCACAATCCAGATTCTTTTGGGGAGTTACCAGTACAGTAAACATACCAGGAAGTACTTAGTTTATTAAGCTACTGCTTTTCTTAATCTCAGTGGAGATATTTACTGATAAACAGCTACCTATGCAGCATGTTCATGTCGTTCCTAAATGAGCAATTATCTCTCTCCCCTCACCACAAATCAGATTCTTCTGAGGAGTTCACAGTACTTTATCCTTTCCCCTGTGTAATTACCTTAACAAGCTCCAGCTCTTTGTATTCTCAGATGGTTTACTCCCTGATATACAGCTGCCTTCCCCCTTCGTAAGTGCAGGTCCTAAATGAGCTTTTTTCTCTGTTCCCTCACCACAATCCAGATTCTTTTGGGGAGTTACCAGTACAGTAACCATACCAGGAAGTACTTAATTTATTAAGCTACTGCTTTTCTTAATCTCAGTGGAGATATTTATTGATAAACAGCTACCTACGCAGCATGTTCATGTCGTTCCTAAATGAGCTTTTATCTCTCTCCCCTCACCACAAAACAGATTCTTCTGAGGAGTTCCCAGTACATTATCCTTTCCCCTGTGTAATTACCTTAACAAACTCCAGCTGTTTTTATTCTCAGAAGGTTTACTCCCTGATATACCGCTGCCTACCCCCTTCGTAAGTGCAGGTCCTAAATGAGCTTTTTTCTCTGTTCCCTCACCACAATCCAGATTCTTTTGGGGAGTTACCAGTACAGTAACCATACCAGGAAGTACTTAATTTATTAAGCTACTGCTTTTCTTAATCTCAGTGGAGATATTTACTGATAAACAGCTACGTACGCAGCATGTTCACGTCGTTCCTAAATGAGCATTTATCTCTCTCCCCTCACCACAAATCAGATTCTTCTGAGGAGTTCCCAGTACTTATCCTTTCCCCGGTGTAATTACCTTAACAAGCTCCAGCTGTTTTTATTCCCAGAAGGTTTACTCCCTGATATAATGCTGCCTACCCCCTTCGTAAGTGCAGGTCCTAAATGAGATTTTTTCTCTGTTCCCTCACCACAATCCAGATTCTTTTGGGGAGGTACCAGTACAGTAACCATACCAGGAAGTACTTAATTTATTAAGCTACTGCTTTTCTTAATCTCAGTGGAGATATTTACTGATAAACAGCTACCTACGCAGCATGTTCATGTCGTTCATAAATGAGCTTTTATCTCTCTCACCTCACCACAAATCAGATTCTTCTGAGGAGTTCCCATTACATTATCCTTTCCCCTATGAAATTACCTTAACAAGCTCCAGCTGTTTTTATTCTCAGACGGTTTACTCCCTGATATACAGCTGCCTACCCCCTTCGTAAGTGCAGGTCCTAAATGAGCTTTTTCTCTTTTCCCTCACCACAGTCCAGATTCTTTTGGGGAGTTACCAGTACAGTAACCATACCAGGAAGTACTTAATTTATTAAGCTACTGCTTTTCTTAATCTCAGTGGAGATATTTACTGATAAACAGCTACCTACGCAGCATGTTCATGTCGTTCCTAAATGAGCTTTTATCTCTCTCCCCTCACCACAAATCAGATTCTTCGGAGGAGTTCCCAGTACATTATCCTTTCCCCTGTGTAATTACCTTAACAAGCTCCAGCTGTTTTTATTCTCAGAAGGTTTACTCCCTGATATACAGCTGCTTACCCCCTTCGTAAGTGCAGGTCCTAAATGAGCCTTTTTCTCTGTTCCCTCACCACAATCCAGACTCTTTTGGGGAGTTACCAGTACAGTAACCATACCAGGAAGTACTTAATTTATTAAGCCACTGCTTTTCTTAATGGCAGTGGAGATATTTACTGAGAAACAGCTACCTACGCAGCATGTTCATGTCGTTCCTAAATGAGCTTTTATCTCTCTCCCCTCACCACAAATCAGATTCTTCTGAGGAGTTCCCAGTACATTATCCTTTCCCCTGTGTAATTACCTTAACAAGCTCCAGCTGTTTTTATTCTCAGAAGGTTTACTCCCTGATATACAGCTGCCTACTCCCTTCGTAAGTGCAGGTCCTAAATGAGCTTTTTTCTCTGTTCCCTCACCACAATCCAGATTCTTTTGGGGAGTTACCAGTACAGTAACCATACCAGAAAGTACTTAATTTATTAAGCTACTGCTTTTCTTAATCTCAGTGGAGATATTTACTGATAAACAGCTACCTACGCAGCATGTTCATGTCGTTCCTAAATGAGCTTTTATCTCTCTCCCCTCACCACAAATCAGATTCTTCTGAGGAGTTCCCAGTACATTATCCTTTCCCCTGTGTAATTACCTTAACAAGCTCCAGCTGTTTTTGTTCTCAGATGGTTTACTCCCTGATATACAGCTGCTTACCCCCTTCGTAAGTGCAGGTCTTAAATGAGCTTTTTTCTCTTTTCCCTCACCACAATCCAGATTCTTTTGGGGAGTTACCAGTACAGTAACCATACCAGGAAGTACTTAATTTATTAAGCTACTGCTTTTCTTAATCTCAGTGGAGATATTTACTGATAAACAGCTACCTACGCAGCATGTTCATGTCGTTCCTAAATGAGCTTTTATCTCTCTCCCCTCACCACAAATCAGATTCTTATGAGGAGTTCCCAGTACATTGTCCTTTCCCCTGTGTAATTACCTTAACAAGCTGCAGCTGTTTTTATTCTCAGAAGGTTTACTCCCTGATATACAGCTGCCTACCCCCTTCGTAAGTGCAGGTCCTAAATGAGCTTTTTTCTCTGTACCCTCACCACAATCCAGATTCTTTTGGGGAGTTACCAGTACAGTAACCATACCAGGAAGTACTTAATTTATTAAGATACTGCTTTTCTTAATCTCAGTGGAGATATTTACTGATAAAGAGCTACCTACGCAGCATGTTCATGTCTTTCCTAAATGAGCTTTTATCTCTCTCCCCTCACCACAAATCAGATTCTTCTGAGGAGTTCCCAGTACATTATCCTTTACCCTGTGTATTTACCTTAACAAGCTCCAGCTGTTGTTATTCTCAGAAGGTTTACTCCCTGATATACAGCTGCCTACCCCCTTCGTAATTGCAGGTCCTAAATGACCTTTTTTCTCTGTTCCCTCACCAAAATCCAGACTCTTTTGGGGAGTTACCAGTATCGTAACCATACCAGGAAGTACTTAATTTATTAAGCTACTGCTTTTCTTAATCTCAGTGGAGATATTTACTGATAAACAGCTACCTACGCAGCAGGTTCATGTCATACCTAAATGAGCTTTTATCTGTCTCCCCTCACCACAAATCAGATTCTTATGAGGAGTTCCCAGTACATTATCCTTTCCCCTGTGTAATTACCTTAACAAGCTCCAGATGTTTTTATTCTCAGAAGGTTTACTCCCTGATATACAGCTGCCTACCCCCTTCGTAAGTGCAGGTCCTAAATGAGCTTTTTTCTCTGTTCCCTCACCACAATCCAGATTCTTTTGGGGAGTTACCAGTACAGTAACCATACCAGGAAGTACTTAATTTATTAAGCTACTGCTTTTCTTAATCTCAGTGGAGATATTTATTGATAAACAGCTACCTACGCAGCATGTTAATGTCGTTCCTAAATGAGCTTTTATCTCTCTCCCCTCACCACAAATCAGATTCTTCTGAGGAGTTCCCAGTACATTATCCTTTCCCCTGTGTAATTACCTTAACAAGCTCCAGCTGTTTTTATTCTCAGAAGGTTTACTCCCTGATATACAGCTGCCTACCCCCTTCGTAAGTGCGGGTCCTAAATGAGCTTTTTTCTCTGTTCCCTCAACACAATCCAGATTCTTTTGGGGAGTTACCAGTACAGTAACCATACCAGAAAGTACTTAATTTATTAAGCTACTGCTTTTCTTAATCTCAGTGGAGATATTTACTGATAAACAGCTACCTACGCAGCATGTTCATGTCTTTCCTAAATGAGCTTTTATCTCTCTCCCCTCACCACAAATCAGATTCTTTTGAGGAGTTCCCAGTACATTATCCTTTCCCCTGTGTAATTACCTTAACAAGCTCCAGCTGTTTTTATTCTCAGAAGGTTTACTCCCTGATATATAGCTGCCTACCCCCTTCGTAAGTGCAGGTCCTAAATGAGCTTTTTTCTCTGTTCCCTCACCACAATCCAGATTCTTTGGGGAGTTACCAGTACAGTAACCATACCAGGAAGTACTTAATTTATTAAGCTACTGCTTTTCTTAATCTCAGTGGAGATATTTACTGATAAACAGCTACCTACGCAGCATGTTCATGTCGTTCCTAAATGAGCTTTTATCTCTCTCCCCTCACCACAAATCAGATTCTTATGAGGAGTTCCCAGTACATTGTCCTTTCCCCTGTGTAATTACCTTAACAAGCTGCAGCTGTTTTTATTCTCAGAAGGTTTACTCCCTGATATACAGCTGCCTACCCCCTTCGTAAGTGCAGGTCCTAAATGAGCTTTTTTCTCTGTACCCTAACCACAATCCAGATTCTTTTGGGGAGTTACCTGTACAGTAACCATACCAGGAAGTACTTAATTTATTAAGATACTGCTTTTCTTAATCTCAGTGGAGATATTTACTGATAAAGGCTACCTACGCAGCATGTTCATGTCTTTCCTAAATGAGCTTTTATCTCTCTCCTCTCACCACAAATCAGATTCTTCTGAGGAGTTCCCAGTACATTATCCTTTCCCCTGTGTAATTACCTTAACAAGCTCCAGCTGTTGTTATTCTCAGAAGGTTTACTCCCTGATATACAGCTGCCTACCCCCTTCGTAAGTGCAGGTCCTAAATGAGCTTTTTTCTCTGTTCCCTCACCACAATCCAGATTCTTTTGGGGAGTTAACAGTACAGTAACCATACCAGGAATTACTTAATTTATTAAGCTACTGCTTTTCTTAATCTCAGTGGAGATATTTACTGATAAACAGCTACCTACGCAGCATGTTCATGTCGTTCCAAAATGAGCTTTTATCTCTCTCCCCTCACCACAAATCATTCTTATGAGGAGTTCCCAGTACATATCCTTTCCCCTGTGTAATTACCTTAACAAGCTCCAGCTTTTTTTATTCTCAGAAGGTTTACTCCCTGATATACAGCTCCTTGGCCCCTTCGTAAGTGCAGGTCCTAAATGAGCTTCTTTTCTCTGTTCCCTCACCACAATCCAGATCCTTTTGGGGAGTTACCAGTACAGTAACCATACCAGGAAGTACTTAATTTATTAAGCTACTGCTTTTCTTAATCTCAGTGGAGATATTTACTGATAAACAGCTACCTACGCAGCATGTTCATGAAGTTCCTAAATGAGCTATTATCTCTCTCCCCTCACCACAAATCAGATTCTTCTGAGGAGTTCCCAGTACATTATCCTTTCCCCTGTGTAATTACCGTAACAAGCTCCAGCTGTTTTTATTCTCAGAAGGTTTACTCCCTGATATACAGCTGCCTACCCCCTCGTAAGTGCAGGTCCTAAATGAGCTTTTTTCTCTGTTCCCTCACCACAATCCAGATTCTTTTTGGGAGTTACCAGTACAGTAACCATACCAGGAAGTACTTAATTTATTAAGCTACTGCTTTTCTTAATCTCAGTGGAGATATTTACTGATAAACAGCTACCTACGCAGCATGTTCATGTCGTTCCTATATGACCTTTTATCTCTCTCCCCTCACCACAAATCAGATGCTTCTGAGGAGTTCCCAGTACATTATCCTTTCCCCTGTGTAATTACCTTAACAAGCTCCAGCTGTTTTTATTCTCAGAAGGTTTACTCCATGATATACAGCTGCTTACCCACTTCGTAAGTGCAGGTCTTAAATGAGCTTTTTTCTCTGTCCCCTCACCACAATCCAGATTCTTTTGGGGAGTTACCAGTACAGTAATCATACAAGGAAGTACTTAATTTATTAAGCTACTGCTTTTCTTAATCTCAGTGGAGATATTTACTGATAAACAGCTACCTATGCAGCATGTTCATATCGTTCCTAACTGAGCTTTTACCTCTCTCCCCTCACCACAAATCAGATTCTTCTGAGGAGTTCCCAGTACATTATCCTTTCCCCTGTGTAATTACCTTAACAAGCTCCAGCTGTTTTTATTCTCAGAAGGTTTACTCCCTGATATACAGCTGCCTACCCCCTTCGTAAGTGCAGGTCCTAAATGAGCTTTTTTCTCTGTTCCCTCACCACAATCCAGTTTCCTTTGGGGAGTTACCAGTACAGTAACCATACCAGGAAGTACTTATTTCATTAAGCTACTGCTTTTCTTAATCTCAGTGGAGATATTTACTTATAAACAGCCACCTACGCAGCATGTTCATGTCGTTCCTAAATGAGCTTTTATCTCTCTCCCCTCACCACAAATCAGATTCTTCTGAGGAGTTCCCAGTACATTATCCTTTCCCCTGTGTAATTACCTTAACAAGCTCCAGCTGTTTTTATTCTCAGAAGGTTTACTCCCTGATATACAGCTGCCTAGCCCCTTCATAAGTGCAGGTCCTAAATGAGCTTTTTTCTCTGTTCCCTCACCACAATCCAGATTCTTTTGGGGAGTTACCAGTACAGTAACCATACCAGGAAGAACTTAATTTATTAAGCTACTGCTTTCATTAATCTCAGTGTAGATATTTACTGATAAACAGCTACCTACGCAGCATTTTCATGTCGTTCCTAAATGAGCTTTTTTCTCTGTTCCCTCACCACAATCCAGATTCTTTTGGGGAGTTACCAGTACAGTATCCATACCATGAAGTACTTAATTTATTAAGCTACTGCTTTTCTTAATCTCAGTGGAGATATTTACTGATAAACAGCTACCTACGCAGCATGTTCATGTCGTTCCTAAATGAGCTTTTATCTCTCTCCCCTCACCACAAATCAGATTCTTATGAGGAGTTCCCAGTACATTGTCCTTTCCCCTGTGTAATTACCTTAACAAGCTGCAGCTGTTTTTATTCTCAGAAGGTTTACTCCCTGATATACAGCTGCCTACCCCCTTCGTAAGTGCAGGTCCTAAATGAGCTTTTTTCTCTGTACCCTAACCACAATCCAGATTCTTTTGGGGAGTTACCTGTACAGTAACCATACCAGGAAGTACTTAATTTATTAAGATACTGCTTTTCTTAATCTCAGTGGAGATATTTACTGATAAAGGCTACCTACGCAGCATGTTCATGTCTTTCCTAAATGAGCTTTTATCTCTCTCCTCTCACCACAAATCAGATTCTTCTGAGGAGTTCCCAGTACATTATCCTTTCCCCTGTGTAATTACCTTAACAAGCTCCAGCTGTTGTTATTCTCAGAAGGTTTACTCCCTGATATACAGCTGCCTACCCCCTTCGTAAGTGCAGGTCCTAAATGAGCTTTTTTCTCTGTTCCCTCACCACAATCCAGATTCTTTTGGGGAGTTAACAGTACAGTAACCATACCAGGAATTACTTAATTTATTAAGCTACTGCTTTTCTTAATCTCAGTGGAGATATTTACTGATAAACAGCTACCTACGCAGCATGTTCATGTCGTTCCAAAATGAGCTTTTATCTCTCTCCCCTCACCACAAATCATTCTTATGAGGAGTTCCCAGTACATATCCTTTCCCCTGTGTAATTACCTTAACAAGCTCCAGCTTTTTTTATTCTCAGAAGGTTTACTCCCTGATATACAGCTCCTTGGCCCCTTCGTAAGTGCAGGTCCTAAATGAGCTTCTTTTCTCTGTTCCCTCACCACAATCCAGATCCTTTTGGGGAGTTACCAGTACAGTAACCATACCAGGAAGTACTTAATTTATTAAGCTACTGCTTTTCTTAATCTCAGTGGAGATATTTACTGATAAACAGCTACCTACGCAGCATGTTCATGAAGTTCCTAAATGAGCTATTATCTCTCTCCCCTCACCACAAATCAGATTCTTCTGAGGAGTTCCCAGTACATTATCCTTTCCCCTGTGTAATTACCGTAACAAGCTCCAGCTGTTTTTATTCTCAGAAGGTTTACTCCCTGATATACAGCTGCCTACCCCCTCGTAAGTGCAGGTCCTAAATGAGCTTTTTTCTCTGTTCCCTCACCACAATCCAGATTCTTTTTGGGAGTTACCAGTACAGTAACCATACCAGGAAGTACTTAATTTATTAAGCTACTGCTTTTCTTAATCTCAGTGGAGATATTTACTGATAAACAGCTACCTACGCAGCATGTTCATGTCGTTCCTATATGACCTTTTATCTCTCTCCCCTCACCACAAATCAGATGCTTCTGAGGAGTTCCCAGTACATTATCCTTTCCCCTGTGTAATTACCTTAACAAGCTCCAGCTGTTTTTATTCTCAGAAGGTTTACTCCATGATATACAGCTGCTTACCCACTTCGTAAGTGCAGGTCTTAAATGAGCTTTTTTCTCTGTCCCCTCACCACAATCCAGATTCTTTTGGGGAGTTACCAGTACAGTAATCATACAAGGAAGTACTTAATTTATTAAGCTACTGCTTTTCTTAATCTCAGTGGAGATATTTACTGATAAACAGCTACCTATGCAGCATGTTCATATCGTTCCTAACTGAGCTTTTACCTCTCTCCCCTCACCACAAATCAGATTCTTCTGAGGAGTTCCCAGTACATTATCCTTTCCCCTGTGTAATTACCTTAACAAGCTCCAGCTGTTTTTATTCTCAGAAGGTTTACTCCCTGATATACAGCTGCCTACCCCCTTCGTAAGTGCAGGTCCTAAATGAGCTTTTTTCTCTGTTCCCTCACCACAATCCAGTTTCCTTTGGGGAGTTACCAGTACAGTAACCATACCAGGAAGTACTTATTTCATTAAGCTACTGCTTTTCTTAATCTCAGTGGAGATATTTACTTATAAACAGCCACCTACGCAGCATGTTCATGTCGTTCCTAAATGAGCTTTTATCTCTCTCCCCTCACCACAAATCAGATTCTTCTGAGGAGTTCCCAGTACATTATCCTTTCCCCTGTGTAATTACCTTAACAAGCTCCAGCTGTTTTTATTCTCAGAAGGTTTACTCCCTGATATACAGCTGCCTAGCCCCTTCATAAGTGCAGGTCCTAAATGAGCTTTTTTCTCTGTTCCCTCACCACAATCCAGATTCTTTTGGGGAGTTACCAGTACAGTAACCATACCAGGAAGAACTTAATTTATTAAGCTACTGCTTTCATTAATCTCAGTGTAGATATTTACTGATAAACAGCTACCTACGCAGCATTTTCATGTCGTTCCTAAATGAGCTTTTTTCTCTGTTCCCTCACCACAATCCAGATTCTTTTGGGGAGTTACCAGTACAGTATCCATACCATGAAGTACTTAATTTATTAAGCTACTGCTTTTCTTAATCTCAGTGGAGATATTTACTGATAAACAGCTACGTACGCAGCATGTTCATGTCGTTCATAAATGAGCTTTTATCTCTCTCCCCTCACCACAATTCAGATTCTTCTGAGGAGTTCCCAGTACATTATCCTTTCCCCTGTGTAATTACCTTAACAAGCTTCAGCTTTTTTTATTCTCAGAAGGTTTACTAACTGATATACAGCTGCCTACCCCATTCGTAAGTGCAGGTCCTAAATGAGCTTTTTTCTCTGTTCCCTCACCACAATCCAGATTCTTTTGGGGAGTTACCAGTACAGTAACCATACCAGGAAGTACTTAATTTATTAAGCTACTGCTTTTCTTAATCTCAGTGGAGATATTTACTGATGAACAGCTACCTATGCAGCATGTTCATGTCGTTCCTAAATGAGCTTTTATCTCTCTCCCCTCACCACAAATCAGATTCTTCAGAGGAGTTCCCAGTACATTATTCTTTCCCCTGTGTAATTACCTTAACAAGCTCCAGCTGTTTTTATTCTCAGAAGGTTTACTCCCTGATATACAGCTGCCTACCCCCTCGTAAGTGCAGGTCCTAAATGAGCTTTTTTCTCTGTTCCCTCAACACAATCCAGATTCTTTTGGGGAGTTACCAGTACAGTAACCATACCAGGATGTACTTAATTTATTAAGCTACTGCTTTTCTTAATCTCAGTGGAGATATTTACTGATTAACAGCTACCTATGCAGCATGTTCATGTCGTTCCTAAATGAGCTTTTTTCTCTGTTCCCTCACCACAATCCAGATTCTTTTGGGGAGTTACCAGTACAGTATCCATACCAGGAAGTACTTAATTTATTAAGCTACTGCTTTTCTTAATCTCAGTGGAGATATTTACTGATAAACAGCTACCTACGCAGCATGTTCATGTCGTTCCTAAATGAGCTTTTATCTCTCTCCCCTCACCACAAATCAGATTCTTCTGAGGAGTTCCCAGTACATTATCCTTTCCCCTGTGTAATTACCTTAACAAGCTCCAGCTGTTTTTATTCTCAGAAGGTTTACTCCCTGATATACAACTGCCTACCCCCTTCGTAATTACAGGTCCTAAATGAGCTTTTTTCTCTGTTCCCTCACCACAATCCAGATTCTTTTGGGGAGTTACCAGTACAGTATCCATACCAGGAAGTACTTAATTTATTAAGCTACTGCTTTTCTTAATCTCAGTGGAGATATTTACTGATAAACAGCTACGTACGCAGCATGTTCATGTCGTTCATAAATGAGCTTTTATCTCTCTCCACTCACCACAATTCAGATTCTTCTGAGGAGTTCCCAGTACATTATCCTTTCCCCTGTGTAATTACCATAACAAGCTCCAGCTGTTTTTATTCTCAGAAAGTTTACTCCCTGATATACAACTGCCTACCCCCTTCGTAAGTGCAGGTCTTAAATGAGCTTTTTTCTCTGTTCCCTCACCACAATCCAGATTCTTTTGGCGAGTTACCAGTACAGTAACCATACCAGGAAGTACTTAATTCATTAAGCTACTGCTTTTCTTAATCTCAGTGGAGATATTTACTGATAAACAGCCACCTACGCAGCATGTTCATGTCGTTCCTAAATGAGCTTTTTTCTCTCTCCCCTCACCACAAATCAGATTCTTCTGAGGAGTTCCCAGTACATTATCCTTTCCCCTGTGTAATTACCTTAAAAAGCTCCAGCTGTTTTTATTCTCAGAAGGTTTACTCCCTGCTATACAGCTGCCTACCCCCTTCATAAGTGCAGGTCGTAAATGAGCATTTTTCTCTGTTCCCTCACCACAATCCAGATTCTTTTGGGGAGTTACCAGTACAGTAACCATACCAGGAAGCACTTAATTTATTAAGCTACTGCTTTTCTTAATCTCAGTGGAGATATTTACTGATAAAGAGCTACCTACGCAGCATGTTCATGTCGTTCCTAAATGAGCTTTTATCTCTCTCCCCTCACCACAAATCAGATTCTTCTGAGGAGTTCCCAGTACATTATCCTTTCCCCTGTGTAATTACCTTAACAAGCTCCACCTGTTTTTATTCTCAGAAGGTTTACTCCCTGATATACAGCTGCCTAACCCCTTCGTAAGTGCAGGTCCTAAATGAGCTTTTTTCTCTGTTCCCTCACCACAATCCAGATTCTTTTGGGGAGTTACCAGTACAGTAACCATACCAGGAAGTACTTAATTTATTAAGCTACTGCTTTTCTTAATCTCAGTGGAGATATTTACTGATAAACAGCTACCTACGCAGCATGTTCAGGTTGTTCCTAAATGAGCATTTTTCTCTCTTCCCTCACCACAATCCAGATTCTTTTGGGGAGTTACCAGTACAGTATCCATACCAGGAAGTATTTAATTTATTAAGCTACTGCTTTTCTTAATCTCAGTGGATATATTTACAGATAAACAGCTACCTACGCAGCATGTTCATGTCGTTCCTAAATGAGCTTTTATCTCTCTCCCCTCACCACAAATCAGATTCTTCTGAGGAGTTCCCAGTACATTATCCTTTCCCCTGTTTAATTACCTTAACAAGCTCCAGCTGTTTTTATTCTCAGAAGCGATACTCCCTGATATACAGCTGCCTACCCCCTTCGTAAGTGCAGGTCATAAATGAGCTTTTTTCTCTGTTGCCTCACCACAATCCAGATTCTTTTGGGGAGTTACCAGTACAGTAACCATACCAGGAATTACTTAATTTATTAAACTACTGCTTTTCTTAATCTCAGTGGAGATATTTACTGATAAACAGCTACCTACACAGCATGTTCATGTCGTTCTAAATGAGCTTTTATCTCTCTCGCGTCACCACAAATCAGATTCTTCTGAGGAGTTCCCAGTACATTATCCTTTCCCCTGTGTAATTACCTTAACAAGCTCCACTGTTTTTATTCTCAGAAGGTTTACTCCCTGATATACAGCTGCCTACCCCCTTCGTAAGTGCAGGTCCTAAATAAGCTTTATTCTCTATTCCCTCACCACAATCCAGATTCTTTTGGGGAGTTACCAGTACAGTAACCATACCAGGAAGTACTTAATTTATTAAGCAACTGATTTTATTAATCTCAGTGGATTTATTTACTGATAAACAGCTACCTACGCAGCATGTTCATGTCGTTCCTAAATGAGCTTTTATCTCTCTCCCCTCACCACAAATCAGATTCTTCTGAGGAGTTCCCAGTACATTATCGTTTCCCCTGTGTAATTAACTTAACAAGCTCCAGCTTTTTTTATTCTCAGAAGGTTTACTCCCTGATATACAGGTGCTTACCCCCTTCGTAAGTGCAGGTCATAAATGAGCTTTTTTCTCTGTTCCCTCACCACAATCCAGATTCTTTTGGGGAGTTACCAGTACAGAAACCATACCAGGAAGTACTTAATTTATTAAGCTACTGCTTTTCTTAATCTCAGTGGAGATATTTACTGATAAACAGCTACCTACGCAGCATGTTCATGTCGTTTCTAAAGGAGCTTTTTTCTCTGTTCCCTCATCACAATCCAGATTCTTTTGGGGATATACCAGTACAGTATCCATACCAGGAAGTACTTAATTTATTAAGCTACTGCTTTTCTTAATCTCAGTGGAGATATTTACTGATAAACAGCTACCTACGCAGCATCTTCATGTCGTTCCTAAATGAGCTTTTATCTCTCTCCCCTCACCAAAAATCAGATTCTTCTGAGGAGTTCCCAGTACATTATCCTTTCCTCTGTGTAATTACCTTAACAAGCTCCAGCTGTTTTTATTCTCAGAAGCGATACTCCCTGATATACAGCTGCTAAACCCCTTCGTAATTGCAGGTCCTAAATGAGCTTTTTTCTCTGTTCCCTCACCACAATCCAGATTCTTTTGGGGAGTTACCAGTACAGTAAACATACCAGGAAGTACTTAATTTATTAAGCTACTGCTTTTCTTAATCTCAGTGGAGATATTTACTGATAAGCAGCTACCTACGCAGCATGTTCATGTCGTTCCTAATGAGCTTTTATCACTCTCCCCTCATCACAAATCAGATTCTTCTGAGGAGTTCCCAGTACATTATCCTTTCCCCTGTGGAATTACCTTAACAAGCTCCAGCTGTTTTTATTCTCAGAAGGTTTACTCCCTGATATACAGCTGCCTAACCCCTTCGTAAGTGCAGGTCCTAAATGAGCTTTTTTCTCTGTTCCCTCACCACAATCCAGATTCTTTTGGGGAGTTACCAGTACAGTAACCATACCAGGAAGAACTTAATTTATTAAGCTACTGCTTTCATTAATCTCAGTGGAGATATTTACTGATAAACAGCTACCTACGCAGCATTTTCATGTCGTTCCTAAATGAGCTTTTTTCTCTGTTCCCTCACCACAATCCAGATTCTTTTGGGGAGTTACCAGTACAGTAACCATACCAGGAAGTACTTAATTTATTAAGCTACTGCTTTTCTTAATCTCAGTGGAGATATTTAATGATAAACAGCTACCTAGGCAGCATGTTCATGTCGTTCCTAAATGAGCTTTTTTCTCTCTCCCCTCACCACAAATCAGATTCTTCGGAGGAGTTCCCAGTACATTATCCTTTCCCCTGTGTAATTACCTTAAAAAGCTCCAGCTGTTTTTATTCTCAGAAGGTTTACTCCCTGATATAAAGCTGCCTAACCCCTTCGTAATTGCAGTTCTTAAATGAGCTTTTTCTCTGTTCCCTCACCACAATCCAGATTCTTTTGGGGAGTTACCAGTACAGTAACCATACCAGGAAGTACTTAATTTATTAAGCTACTGCTTTTCTTAATCTCAGTGGAGATATTTACTGATAAACAGCTACCTACGCAGCATGTTCATGTCGTTCCTAAATGAGCATTTATCTCTCTCCCCTCACCACAAATCAGATTCTTCTGAGGAGTTCCCAGTACATTATCCTTTCCCCTGTGTGATTACCTTAACAAGCTCCAGCTGTTTTTATTCTCAGAAGGTTTACTCCCTGACATACAGCTGCCTACCCCCTTCGTAAGTGCAGGTCCTAAATGAGCTTTTTTCTCTGTTCCCTCACCACAATCCAGATTCTTTTGGGGAGTTACCAGTACAGTAACCATACCAGGAAGTACTTAATTTATTAACCTACTGCTTTTCTTAATCTCAGTGGAGATATTTACTGATAAACAGCTACCGACGCAGCATGTTCCTGTCGTCCCTAAATGAGCTTTTATCTCTCTCCCCTCACCACAAATCAGATTCTTCTGAGGAGTTCCCAGTACATTATCCTTTCCCCTGTGTAATTACCTTAACAAGCTCCAGCTGTTTTTATTCGCAGAAGGTTTACTCCCTGATATACAGCTGCCTACCACCTTCGTAAGTGCAGGTCCTAAATGAGCTTTTTTCTCTCTTCCCTCACCACAATCCAGATTCTTTTGGGCAGATACCAGTACAGTAACCATACCAGGAAGTACTTAATTTATTAAGCTACTGCTTTTCTTAATCTCAGTGGAGATATTTACTGATAAACAGCTACCTACGCAGCAAGTTCATGTCGTTAATAAATGAGCTTTTATCTCTCTCCCCTCACCACAAATCAGATTCTTCTGAGGAGTTTCCAGTACATTATCCTTTCCCCTGTGTAATTACCTTAACAAGCTCCAGCTGTTTTTATTCTCGGAAGGTTTACTCCCTGATATACACCTGCTTACCCCCTTCGTAAGTGCAGGTACTAAATGACCTTTGTCTCTGTTCCCTCACCACAATCCAGATTCTTTTGGGGAGTTACCAGTACAGTAACCACACCAGGAAGTACTTAATTTATGAAGCTACTGCTTTTCTTAATCTCAGTGGAGATATTTACTGAGAAACAGCTACTTAGGCAGCATGTTCATGTCGTTCATAAATGAGCTTTTATCTCTCTCCCCTCACCACCAATCAGATTCTTCTGAGGAGTTCCCAGTACATTATCGTTTCCCCTGTGTAATTACCTTAACAAGCTCCAGCTGTTTTTATTCTCAGAAGTTTTACTCCCTGATATACAGCTGCCTACCCCCTTCGTAATGCAGGTCCTAAATGAGCTTTTTTCTCTGTTCCCTCACCACGATCCAGATTCTTTTGGGGAGTTACCAGTACAGTAACCATACCAGGAAGTACTTAATTTATTAAGCCACTGCTTTTCTTAATCTCAGTGGACATATTTACTGATAAACAGCTACCTACGCAGCATGTTCATGTCGTTCCTAAATGAGCTTTTATCTCTCTCCCCTCACCACAAATCAGATTCTTCTGAGGAGTTCCAAGTACATTATCCTTTCCCCTGTGTAATTACCTTAACAAGCTCCAGCTGTTTTTATTCTCAGAAGGTTTACTCCCTGATATACAGCTGCTTACCCCCTTCGTAAGTGCAGGTCCTAAATGAGCTTTTTCTCTGTTCCCTCACCACAATCCAGATTCTTTTGGGGAGTTACCTGTACAGTAACCACACCAGGAAGTACTTAATTTATGAAGCTACTGCTTTTCTTAATCTCAGTGGAGATATTTACTGAGAAACAGCTACTTAGGCAGCATGTTCATGTCGTTCCTAAATGAGCTTTTATCTCTCTCCCCTCACCACAAATCAGATTCTTCTGGGGAGTTCCCAGTACATTATCGTCTCCCCTGTGTAATCACCTTAACAAGCTCCAGCTGTTTTTATTCTCAGAAGGTTTACTCCCTGATATACAGCTGCCTACCCCCTTCGTAAGTGCAGGTCCTAAATGAGCTTTTTTCTCTGTTCCCTCACCACAATCCAGATTCTTTTGGGGAGTTACCAGTACAGTAACCATACCAGGAAGTACTTAATTTATTAAGCCACTGCTTTTCTTAATCTCAGTGGAGATATTTACTGATAAACAACTACCTACGCAGCATGTTCATGTCGTTCCTAACTGAGCTTTTATCTCTCTCCCCTCACCACAAATCAGATTCTTCTGAGGAGTTCCCAGTACATTATCCTTTCCCCTGTGTAATTACCTTAACAAGCTCCAGCTGTTTTTATTCTCAGAAGGTTTACTCCCTGATATACAGCTGCCTACCCCGTTCTTAAGTGCAGGTCGTAAATGAGCTTTTTTCTCTGTTCCCTCACCACAATCCAGATTCTTTTGGGGAGTTACCAGTACAGTAACCATACCAGGAAGTACTTAATTTATTAAGCTACTGCTTTTCTTAATCTCAATGGAGATATTTACTGATAAACAGCTATCTACGCAGCATGTTCATGTCGTTCCTAAATGAGCTTTTATCTCTCTCCCCTCACCACAAATCCGATTCTTCTGAGGAGTTCCCAGTACATTATCCTTTCCCGTGTGTAATTACCGTAACAAGCTCCAGCTGTTTTTATTCTCAGAAGGTTTACTCCCTGATATACAGCTGCCTAACCCCTTCGTAAGTGCTGGTCTTAAATGAGCTTTTCTCTCTGTTCCCTCACCACAATCCAGATTCTTGTGGGGAGTTACCAGTACAGTAACCATACCAGGAAGTACTTAATTTATTAAGCTACTGCTTTTCTTAATCTCAGTGGAGATATTTACTGATAAACAGCTACCTATGCAGCATGTTCATGTCGTTCCTAAATGAGCTTTTATCTCTCTCCCCTCACCACAAATAAGATTCTTCTGAGGAGTTTCCAGTACATTATCCTTTCCCCTGTGTAATTACCTTAACAAGCTCCAGCTGTTTTTATTCTCAGAAGGTTTACTCCCTGATATACAACTGCCTACCCCCATCGTAAGTGCAGGTCCTAAATGAGCTTTTTTCTCTGTTCCCTCACCACAATCCAGATTCTTTTGGGGAGTTACCAGTACAGAAACCATACCAGGAAGTACTTAATTTATTATGCTATTGCTTTTCTTAATCTCAGTGGAGATATTTACTGATAAACAGATACCTACGCTGCATGTTCATGTCGTTCCTAAATGAGCTTTTATCTCTCTCCCCTCACCACAAATCAGATTCTTCTGAGGAGTTCCCAGTACATTATCCTTTCCCCTGTGTAATTACCTTAACAAGCTCCAGCTGTTTTTATTCTCAGAAGGTTTACAGCCTGATATACAGCAGCTTACCCCCTTCGTAAGTGCAGGTCCTAAATGAGCTTTTTTCTCTGTTCCCTCACCACAATCCAGATTCTTTTGGGGAGTTACCAGTACAGTATCCATACCAGGAAGTACTTAATTTATTTAGCTACTGCTTTTCTTAATCTCAGTGGAGATATTTACTGATAAACAGCTACGTACGCAGCATGTTCATGTCGTTCCTAAATGAGCTTTTATCTCTCTCCCCTCACCACAAATCAGATTCTTCGGAGGAGTTCCCAGTACATTATCCTTTCCCCTGTGTAATTACCTTAACAAGCTCCAGCTGTTTTTATTCTTAGAAGGTTTACTCCCTGATATATAGCTGCCTACCCCCTTCGTAAGTGCAGGTCCTAAATCAGCTTTTTTCTCTGTTCCCTCACCACAATCCAGATTCTTTTGGGGAGTTACCAGTACAGTAACCATACCAGGAAGTACTTAATTTATTAAGCTACTGCTTTTCTTAATCTCAGTGGAGATATTTACTGATAAACAGCTACCTACGCAGCATGTTCATGTCGTTCCTAAATGTGCTTTTATCTCTCTCCCCTCACCACAAATCAGATTTTTCTGAGGAGTTCCCATACATTATCCTTTCCCCTCTGTAATTACCTTAACAAGCTCCAGCTGTTTTTATTCTCAGAAGGTTTACTCCCTGATATACAGCTGCCTACCCCCTTCGTAAGTGCAGGTCCTAAATGAGCTTTTTTCTCTGTTCCCTCACCACAATCCAGATTCTTTTGGGGAGTTACCAGTACATTAACCATACCTGGAAGTACTTAATTTATCAAGCTACTGCTTTTCTTAATCTCAGTGGAGATATTTACTGATAAACAGCTACCTACACAGCATGTTCATGTCGTTCTTAATGAGCTTTTTTCTCTCTCCCCTCACCACAAATCAGATACTTCTGAGGAGTTCCCAGTACATTATCCTTTCCCCTGTGTAATTACCTTAACAAGCTGCAGCTGTTTTTATTCTCAGAAGGTTTACTCCCTGATATACAGCTGCCTACCCCCTTCGTAAGTGCAGTTCCTAAATGAGCTTTTTTCTCTGTTCCCTCACCACAATCCAGATTCTTTTGGGGAGTTACCAGTACAGTAACCATACCAGGAAGTACTTAATTTATTAAGCTACTGCTTTTCTTAATCTCAGTGGAGATATTTACTGATAAACAGATATGTACGCAGGATGTTCATGTCGTTCCTAAATGAGCTTTTATCTCTCTCCCCTCACCACAAATCAGATTCTTCTGAGGAGTTCCCAGTACATTATCCTTTCCACTGTGTAATTACCTTAACAAGCTCCAGCTGTTTTTATTCTCAGAAGGTTTACTCCCTGATATACTGCTGCCTACCCCCTTCGTAAGTGCAGGTCCTAAATGAGCTTTTTTCTCTGTTCCCTCACCACAATCCAGATTCTTTTGGGGAATTACCAGTACAGTAACCATACCAGGAAGTACTTAATTTATTAAGCTACTGCTTTTCTTAATCTCAGTGGAGATATTTACTGATAAACAGCTACCTACGCAGCATGTTCATGTCGTTCCTAAATGAGCTTTTATCTCTCTCCCCTCACCAAAAATCAGACTCTTCTGAGGAGATCCCAGTACATTATCCTTTCCCCTGTGTAATTACCTTAACAAGCTCCAGCTGTTTTTATTCTCAGAAGGTTTACTCCCTGATATACAGCTGCCTACCCCCTTCGTAAGTGCAGGTCCTAAATGAGCTTTTTTCTCTGTTCCCTCACCACAATCCAGATTCTTTTGGGGAGTTACCAGTACAGTAACCATACCTGGAAGTACTTAATTTATTAAGCTACTGCTTTTCTTAATCTCAGTGGAGATATTTACTGATAAACAGCTAACCTACACAGCATGTTCATGTAGTTCCTAAATGAGCTTTTATCTCTCTCCCCTCACCACAAATTAGATTATTCTGAGGAGTTCCCAGTACATTATCCTTTCCCCTGTGTAATTACCTTAACGAGCTCCAGCTTTTTTTATTCTCAGAAGGTTTACTCCCTGATATACAGGTGCCTACCCCCTTCGTAAGTGCAGGTCATAAATGAGCTTTTTTCTCTGTTCCCTCACCACAATCCAGATTCTTTTGGGGAGTTACCAGTACAGAAACCATACCAGGAAGTACTTAATTTATTAAGCTACTGCTTTTCTTAATCTCAGTGGAGATATTTACTGATAAACAGCTACCTACGCAGCATGTTCATGTCGTTTCTAAAGGAGCTTTTTTCTCTGTTCCCTCATCACAATCCAGATTCTTTTGGGGATATACCAGTACAGTATCCATACCAGGAAGTACTTAATTTATTAAGCTACTGCTTTTCTTAATCTCAGTGGAGATATTTACTGATAAACAGCTACCTACGCAGCATCTTCATGTCGTTCCTAAATGAGCTTTTATCTCTCTCCCCTCACCACAAATCAGATTCTTCTGAGGAGTTCCCAGTACATTATCCTTTCCTCTGTGTAATTACCTTAACAAGCTCCAGCTGTTTTTATTCTCAGAAGGTTTACTCCCTGATATACAGCTGCCTAACCCCTTCGTAATTGCAGTTCTTAAATGAGCTTTTTCTCTGTTCCCTCACCACAATCCAGATTCTTTTGGGGAGTTACCAGTACAGTAACCATACCAGGAAGTACTTAATTTATTAAGCTACTGCTTTTCTTAATCTCAGTGGAGATATTTACTGATAAACAGCTACCTACGCAGCATGTTCATGTCGTTCCTAAATGAGCATTTATCTCTATCCCCTCACCACAAATCAGATTCTTCTGAGGAGTTCCCAGTACATTATCCTTTCCCCTGTGTAATTACCTTAACAAGCTCCAGCTGTTTTTATTCTTAGAAGGTTTACTCCCTGATATACAGCTGCCTACCCCCTTCGTAAGTGCAGGTCCTAAATCAGCTTTTTTCTCTGTTCCCTCACCACAATCCAGATTCTTTTGGGGAGTTACCAGTACAGTAACCATACCAGGAAGTACTTAATTTATTAAGCTACTGCTTTTCTTAATCTCAGTGGAGATATTTACTGATAAACAGCTACCTACGCAGCATGTTCATGTCGTTCCTAAATGTGCTTTTATCTCTCTCCCCTCACCACAAATCAGATTTTTCTGAGGAGTTCCCATACATTATCCTTTCCCCTCTGTAATTACCTTAACAAGCTCCAGCTGTTTTTATTCTCAGAAGGTTTACTCCCTGATATACAGCTGCCTACCCCCTTCGTAAGTGCAGGTCCTAAATGAGCTTTTTTCTCTGTTCCCTCACCACAATCCAGATTCTTTTGGGGAGTTACCAGTACATTAACCATACCTGGAAGTACTTAATTTATCAAGCTACTGCTTTTCTTAATCTCAGTGGAGATATTTACTGATAAACAGCTACCTACACAGCATGTTCATGTCGTTCTTAATGAGCTTTTTTCTCTCTCCCCTCACCACAAATCAGATACTTCTGAGGAGTTCCCAGTACATTATCCTTTCCCCTGTGTAATTACCTTAACAAGCTGCAGCTGTTTTTATTCTCAGAAGGTTTACTCCCTGATATACAGCTGCCTACCCCCTTCGTAAGTGCAGTTCCTAAATGAGCTTTTTTCTCTGTTCCCTCACCACAATCCAGATTCTTTTGGGGAGTTACCAGTACAGTAACCATACCAGGAAGTACTTAATTTATTAAGCTACTGCTTTTCTTAATCTCAGTGGAGATATTTACTGATAAACAGATATGTACGCAGGATGTTCATGTCGTTCCTAAATGAGCTTTTATCTCTCTCCCCTCACCACAAATCAGATTCTTCTGAGGAGTTCCCAGTACATTATCCTTTCCACTGTGTAATTACCTTAACAAGCTCCAGCTGTTTTTATTCTCAGAAGGTTTACTCCCTGATATACTGCTGCCTACCCCCTTCGTAAGTGCAGGTCCTAAATGAGCTTTTTTCTCTATTCCCCTCACCACAATCCAGATTCTTTTGGGGAATTACCAGTACAGTAACCATACCAGGAAGTACTTAATTTATTAAGCTACTGCTTTTCTTAATCTCAGTGGAGATATTTACTGATAAACAGCTACCTACGCAGCATGTTCATGTCGTTCCTAAATGAGCTTTTATCTCTCTCCCCTCACCACAAATCAGACTCTTCTGAGGAGATCCCAGTACATTATCCTTTCCCCTGTGTAATTACCTTAACAAGCTCCAGCTGTTTTTATTCTCAGAAGGTTTACTCCCTGATATACAGCTGCCTACCCCCTTCGTAAGTGCAGGTCCTAAATGAGCTTTTTTCTCTGTTCCCTCACCACAATCCAGATTCTTTTGGGAGTTACCAGTACAGTAACCATACCTGGAAGTACTTAATTTATTAAGCTACTGCTTTTCTTAATCTCAGTGGAGATATTTACTGATAAACAGCTAACCTACACAGCATGTTCATGTAGTTCCTAAATGAGCTTTTATCTCTCTCCCCTCACCACAAATTAGATTATTCTGAGGAGTTCCCAGTACATTATCCTTTCCCCTGTGTAATTACCTTAACGAGCTCCAGCTTTTTTTATTCTCAGAAGGTTTACTCCCCTGATATACAGGTGCCTACCCCCTTCGTAAGTGCAGGTCATAAATGAGCTTTTTTCTCTGTTCCCTCACCACAATCCAGATTCTTTTGGGGATATACCAGTACAGTATCCATACCAGGAAGTACTTAATTTATTAAGCTACTGCTTTTCTTAATCTCAGTGGAGATATTTACTGATAAACAGCTACCTACGCAGCATCTTCATGTCGTTCCTAAATGAGCTTTTATCTCTCTCCCCTCACCACAAATCAGATTCTTCTGAGGAGTTCCCAGTACATTATCCTTTCCTCTGTGTAATTACCTTAACAAGCTCCAGCTGTTTTTATTCTCAGAAGGTTTACTCCCTGATATACAGCTGCCTAACCCCTTCGTAATTGCAGTTCTTAAATGAGCTTTTTCTCTGTTCCCTCACCACAATCCAGATTCTTTTGGGGAGTTACCAGTACAGTAACCATACCAGGAAGTACTTAATTTATTAAGCTACTGCTTTTCTTAATCTCATGGAGATATTTACTGATAAACAGCTACCTACGCAGCATGTTCATGTCGTTCCTAAATGAGCATTTATCTCTATCCCCTCACCACAAATCAGATTCTTCTGAGGAGTTCCCAGCACATTATCCTTTCCCCTGTGTAATTACCTTAACAAGCTCCAGCTGTTTGTTATTCTCAGAAGGTTTACTCCCTGATATACAGCTGCCTACCCCCTTCGTAATTGCAGGTCCTAAATGACCTTTTTTCTCTGTTCCCTCACCAAAATCCAGACTCTTTTGGGGAGTTACCAGTATCGTAACCATACCAGGAAGTACTTAATTTATTAAGCTACTGCTTTTCTTAATCTCAGTGGAGATATTTACTGATAAACAGCTACGTACGCAGCATGTTCATGTCCTTCCTAAATGAGGTTTTATCTCTCTCCCCCTCACCACAAATCAGATTCTTCTGAGGAGTTCCCAGTACATTATCCTTTCCCCTGTGTAATTACCTTAACAAGCTCCAGCTGTTTTTTATTCTCAGAAGGTTTACGCCAGGATATACTGCTGCCCACCCCCTTCGTAAGTGCAGGTCCTAAATGAGCTTTTTTCTCTGTTCCCTCACCACAATCCAGATTCTTTTGGGGAGTTACCAGTACAGTAATCATACCAGGAAGTACTTCATTTATGAAGCTACTGCTTTTCTTAATCTCAGTGGAGATATTTACTGATAAACAGCTGCCTACACAGCATGTTCATGTAGTTCCTAAATGAGCTTTTATCTCTCTCCCCTCACCACAAATTAGATATTCTGAGGAGTTCCCAGTACATTATCCTTTCCCCCTGTGTAATTACTTTAACAAGCTCCAGCTGTTTTTATTCTCAGAAGGTTTACTCCCTGATATACAGCTGCCTACCCCCTTCGTAAGTGCAGTTCCTAAATGAGCTTTTTTCTCTGTTCCCTCACCACAATCCAGATTCTTTTTGGGAGTTACCAGTACAGTAACCATACCAGGAAGTACTTAATTTATTAAGCTACTGCTTTTTCTTAATCTCAGTGGAGATATTTACTGATAAACAGTTACGTACGCAGGATGTTCATGTCGTTCCTAAATGAGCTTTTATCTCTCTCCCCCTCACCACAAATCAGATTCTTCTGAGGAGTTCCCAGTACATTATCTTTCCCCTGTGTAATTACCTTAACAAGCTCCAGCTGTTTTTATTCTCAGAAGGTTTACACCCTGATATACAGCTGCCTACCCCCTTCGTAAGTGCAGGTCCTAAATGAGCTTTGTACTCTGTTCCCTCACCACATTCCAGATTCTGTTGGGGAGTTACCAGTACAGTAACCATACCAGTAAGTACTTAATTTATTAAGCTACTACTTTTCTTAATCTCAGTGGAGATATTTACTGATAAACAGCTACCTACGCAGCATGTTCATGTCGTTCCTAAATGAGCTTTTATCTCTCTCTCCTCACCACAAATCAGATTCTTCTGAGGAGTTCCCAGTACATTATCCTTTCCACTGTGTAATTACCTTAACAAGCTCCAGCTGTTTTTATTCTCAGAAGGTTACTCCCTGATATACTGCTGCTACCCCCTTCGTAAGTGCAGGTCCTAAATGAGCTTTTTTCTCTGTTCCCTCACCACAATCCAGATTCTTTTGGGGAATTACCAGTACAGTAACCATACCAGGAAGTACTTAATTTATTAAGCTACTGCTTTTCTTAATCTCAGTGGAGATATTTACTGATAAACAGCTACCTACGCAGCATGTTCATGTCGTTCCTAAATGAGCTTTTATCTCTCTCCCCTCACCACAAATCAGACTCTTCTGAGGAGTTCCCAGTACATTATCCTTTCCCCTGTGTAATTACCTTAACAAGCTCCAGCTGTTTTTATTCTCAGAAGGTTTACTCCCTGATATACAGCTGCCTACCCCCCTTCGTAAGTGCAGGTCCTAAATGAGCTTTTTTCTCTGTTCCCTCACCACAATCCAGATTCTTTTGGGGAGTTACCAGTACAGTAACCATACTTGGAAGTACTTAATTTATTAAGCTACTGCTTTTCTTAATCTCAGTGGAGATATTTACTGATAAACAGCTACCTACACAGCATGTTCATGTAGTTCCTAAATGAGCTTTTATCTCTCTCCCCTCACCACAAATTAGATTATTCTGAGGAGTTCCCAGTACATTATCCTTTCCCCTGTGTAATTACTTTAACAAGCTCCAGCTGTTTTTATTCTCAGAAGGTTTACTCCCTGATATACAACTGCCTACCCTCTTTGTAAGTGCAGGTCCTAAATGAGCTTTTTTCTCTGTTCCCTCACCACAATCCAGATTCTTTTGGGGAATTACCAGTACAGTAACCATACCAGGAAGTACTTAATTTATTAAGCTACTGCTTTTCTTAATCTCAGCTTGGAGATATTTACTGATAAACAGCTACCTACGCAGCATGTTCATGTCGTTCCTAAATGAGCTTTTATCTCTCTCCCCTCACCACAAATCAGACTCTTCTGAGGAGTTCCCAGTACATTATCCTTTCCCCTGTGTAATTACCTTAACAAGCTCCAGCTGTTTTTATTCTCAGAATGTTTACTCCCTGATATACAGCTGCCTACCCCCTTCGTAAGTGCGGGTCCTAAATGAGCTTTTTTCTCTGTTCCCCTCACCACAATCCAGATTCTTTTGGGGAGTTACCAGTACAGTAACCATACCTGGAAGTACTTAATTATTAAGCTACTGCTTTTCTTAATCTCAGTGGAGATATTTACTGATAAACAGCTACCTACACAGCATGTTCATGTAGTTCCTAAATGAGCTGTTTATCTCTCTCCCCCTCACCACAAATTAGATTATTCTGAGGAGTTCCCAGTACATTATCCTTTCCCCCTGTGTAATTACTTTAACAAGCTCCAGCTGTTTTTATTCTCAGAAGGTTTACTCCCTGATATACAACTGCCTACCCTCTTTGTAAGTGCAGGTCCTAAATGAGCTTTTTTCTCTGTTCCCTCACCACAATCCAGATTCTTTTGGGGAGTTACAAATACAGTAATCATACCAGGAAGTACTTAATTTATTAAGCTACTGCTTTTCTTAATCTCAGTGGAGATATTTACTGATAAACAGCCTACCTACGCAGCATGTTCATGTCGTTCTTAATGAGCTTTTTTCTCTCTCCCCTCACCACAAATCAGATTCTTCTGAGGAGTTCCCAGTACATTATCCTTTCCCCTGTGTAATTACCTTAACAAGCTCCAGCTGTTTTTATTCTCAGAAGGTTTACTCCCTGATATACAGCTGCCTACCCCCTTCGTAAGTGCAGGTCCTAAATGAGCTTTTTTCTCTGTTCCCTCACCACAATCAGATTCTTTTGGGGGAGTTACCAGTACAGTAACCATACCTGGAAAGTACTTAATTTATTAAGCTACTGCTTTTCTTAATCTCAGTGGAGATATTTACTGATAAACAGCTACCTACACAGCATGTTCATGTAGTTCCTAAATGAGCTTTTATCTCTCTCCCCTCACCACAAATTAGATTATTCTGAGGAGTTCCCAGTACATTATTGTGGGGACTGCTTTCTCTGCTCCGCTCAAGTGCTCATTTCTTTCTCTTATTATCCTCGCATCGCCTTCTCCCCCGACCCTCGGCCTGCAGGTTTGTCGGGGTGAGACGTGGGGATGTCTCCGTCCTGGCGGGCGCGCGACCCGCGTGGTAATGTGACCGCTATCCTACTCTGGAAGCAACGGACATAGACCACGGAGTCAGCTTCTGAGAGCGAACTAACTTATTGAGAGAGGGGCAAGGGTAGATGATCGGGGGGAAGGGGGTTGGCCAGGATTCCCATAGGCCATGAGCTGTCAGGTGACCTCCAAGGGGCTGGTCACTTGACCTCCAAGGGGCTGGTCACTTGACCTCCAAGGCGGGGCTGGTAGGCGCCAGGCTGGCTGCCAGCTAGGTCGGGGGTCTCTTATCGGACCGGTTTCTCCAGATTCCACTGTAGGGAGGATGGAAGGGCTGCATTCCCCCAGCTGGGGGAGGTGCCTCAGGCCCCTTCCATCTAGGGGGAAGATGGACCCCCAACATCTGCCTCTTTTATATATTTTTTTTTCGAACAGCAGGAGGCGCCCTACTCGAGAGCGCGCCATGTCTTAGGCTGCCCCCCCCCCAAGGGGAGTCTTACCCCGTCTTGGGCTAACGCCCTAGCTCTTCAGGCTGACCTTCCTGCCCGGGCTGGCGGGCCCGATGAGAGGCCTTGGGGAGAGTAGGATTGGCACTCGAAAGAGAGCTGATAATTTTTTCCGGTGCCGGCGGACCTTACTGAGCAGCAGGGCCTAGGGTTCGAGTGACGAGCCTCTTGGGGTTCTTATATGGCTAAAAGGCTAAAGGCCACTTGGTACCTAGACAGCTCTGGGCCCATCGCTTACAACAAGAGACTCAATGTAAATATAAGGTAAATGGGAGCATAAAGCAGACATGAGCATAAGCAATCGTAATACAAGGCAAATGCAAACATGAGCAACTGTAACATATGAGCAATTGTAACACATGAGTAATTACAACAAGGCACAAGGCAATGGAGGGTCTCTTATCGGGTTCAGTCCACGGAAAACAGGAATTCTGGTCCAGTCTGGTGTCGCTCGAGGTAGCACAGGTGGCTCTTCCTTCCCCCCGCTGGTGAGGTAGAGGGGCAGGTTCAGGTCCTGGTGATGTGGCAGCCAGGATGTTGGTAACTTAACAACTGAGGTTAGTAAAACACTTCATAATAAACATTGCAGCAAGGTGCCAATACCTTACTTATTATAAACATTTATCATAAAACATTAAAGTGTCCAAGTCCTTTAGCTCCTATTTCCCTCCAATGGGGACCCCTGAGATAAGCAGCAAAGGGGGGAGCGAAAGAGAGGGACAACCCGTGCAAAATTTCCCTTTGGTCCTTGTGCAAGGCTGTGGGCCACGCTGCCACAGCAACGTTACTCCAAAGGGCGTCAGGCAGGGTCCAGGGAAGAAACAGGGCCGACACTGGTCCAGGTCCATCGCTGGTGCAGGCAGGCTTTCCCCGTTTCTCCTTAGAAAATTCCACCTCGGTCTTTGCTTTCCTGAGAGGAAACAAGGGGAGACATCCCTCAAAGGCAGGTGCCCTTGGGTGGTCATTCTGTTGGACAATATTTTACATCTCTAGCTGGTATCCAGATTGGATTCGGTTCCCCAGTAGGGAAGACGCAGGCGAATCCCCTTCCTGCGCTGATAATTGGGTCGGGTCCACGCCACGCCCCTGTCAGAGAATCCTTCCACCGGGCCTCCACTTTTAAGTAGGGTGTTTGGCTTGACCAGTGTCTCTGGAAAGCCGACAGAGGTTGGTCCTTAGAGAAATTTAAAATATTCAATGTAAACATCGCTGTCCTCAGCTGGTCCTGGGGGCTTCCCCCCCCCTTTTTGTTTTAATAATTGATCCTTCAGGGTCCTATTATGCCTCTCAATTATGGCTTGACCCTTTGGGTTATAAGGTATTCCAGTGGTATGTTTAATATTCCACATTTGGAAAAATGCCTGTAAAGGCTTACTGGTGAAACAAGGTCCATTATCTGTTTTAACCTGTAAAGGCAGTCCTAGGATAGCAAAACATTGTAAGAAGTGGCTTTCAGCATGCCGTGCTCTTTCACCGGTATGCAGAGAGGCCCAACATGCACCAGAGCATGTGTCAATGGACATAAATATATATTTTAGCCTTCCAAAGGGGGCGTAATGGGTCACATCAGTCTGCCAAATTAAATTGGGTCTTAAACCTCTTGAATTTACACCTGGAGATTGTAAAGGAGGGACTTGCACGAAAGGCATACATGATTTGCAAGTCCTTATAATCTTTTTTAAGTCTTTTATAGGAATTGAAGGAAATCTCTGATGTAACCCTCTCCAATTTAAGTGAGTACGCTCATGAAGCCCTTTGGCCATTTGGAGGTTTTGAGGTTGTACAATGGCTAGCGCTATGATGGTTCCATTAGTGGCCAGCTGGTCGGCCCTAACGATTACCTTGTGCCAGGTCCCCAGGCAGTCCTTGGTGTCCACGAAGGTGCTGTAAAAAAATAGGCTCACTCCGCTCTTTTAACAGAGACCTGACTTGGATCATCAGAGGAGTGATTGGGGTTTCCATCCAACTTGATATGTGAACATACCAGGTTGGGTAGCAAGTTAACCACATATAGACTATCAGAGAACAAGTTCATTGGCTGTTTAACATGGGTCAGTGCCAAGGCGACTGCATACAACTCTTTAAATTGCGCAGAGCCAGTGACGGCTTCAAAGTAATGGGTGTTATCTTTCCCACCGGCAGGGGGCGAGGCGGAGCACACCACTACGGCAGAGCTGGCTCGCCCACCATCTGTAAAGACATTGGCAGCCTTGACAAGAGGCTTGGTAGAGAAAAGCACAGGGGTGTCCATTGTAGCCTGAAAATGAGGTCACCCATCTTGAAGTGCCATAGTGGCAATCTATCTTACCCATAAAGCCCTCCAGGGCACTAGACACACGTGAATTATTTCTCCTGACCCATTCAAAATCTGACAACCGGTAGGGAATAGTTAGCACGTCAGGATCTCTTCCATAATGTCTCAGGGAAGTATCCCTGCCCTTAATTACCAAGTCAGCTAGCTGGTCCAGCTGGGAATAAACTCTGGGAGCTCCTCCCCACTGATGCGTGCACCCACTGAAGGGGCTCGCCTGATTGCGTAATTGCAGCTGAAGAGAGTTCGGATCCGGGGAGGATCCAAAGGCAAAGTGGGCACCTAGGCTTGTAGCGTGCCAGCTGTGCCTTATTTAAGGGCAATTGGATTTTCTGGAAGGCTGTTTGGAGTGATGGAGTTATTGTAATAACATCAGTGGGCGCTTTGCCCTTCAAAGAGTCATGGAGCGGTAACAGCTCCTCTGTAGGCAGTTGAAGCCAGGATCTTAGCCAATTAATTTCACCCTAACAGTCTTTGCATCTCCACCAGAGTATAAGTTGCCTGGAAGGATAACTGGGGCTTGAGTGGGCATACAGAGTCTAGTTTTAAGCTCTGCCCCCAAAATCTTGAAGGGGTATACTTTCTGAACCTTGTCACTGGCTATATGCAGCCCTCCTCTTGAAGGAGTGTTTGGGCCTTGCTATAGGCCAAATCTAGCACATGGGGGTCTACTGATCCAATAATAATGTTGTCCAATTAAATGCATATAGTCCGATCTGCTCCTGTATTAATTAAGAATCGGAACTTTTTTCAAATATCATGATTACTGTCTCTGGCAATAGGGACTGCCCAGCAAGGGGCTTTAGGCTGTTTATTGCCTTGGTTGGTGGGGAATCTGAAAGTCAGGCCGTAAAGTTAATATTTTGCCCAGGGCGCGTTTACCCACCTCTCTCAAGAACCATCCTCCTGTACTCATGAAAATCTGTAGCTTCAAGGCCTCTGAATTTAAAAGTGGCCAGGCCGGTCTTTTTTTTTTTTTTTTTTTTTTTTTGCTGCGGGGCACCGCCGCCGCAGAAAAGCGGCTCAGGGATGCCGAAATCTGCATATGTATAGAGTCAAGCTGAGTTTCACATGGGGGAGGGGTAGCAAGCCTGCGGCTGCTCTGCTCCTCTCCTGTCTGCCGCGGCTTGGGTTCCCGGTACCGAACGAGATTTGGTCCCAGGGCTTTTTGGAGTAGGCATCGGGGCCCACTCCAGATCAAAATTACCTCCGGTTTCCTTCTCCTGAATCCAGGGGTTCCCCGCCCGGGTCCCAAGAGAGGCAAGCCTTGAGAGTCTTAATGGCTCGCAGTGAGAGTTTTCCCCATGGTGCTGTTTGTAATTTCCCGCTCTAGTCGGTCCCAAATTTCCATGAGAGTGGGTTGGCTCCAGTTAGCCACGGGACTCTGTGGGTCAATTCCTCCCAAATTTGTATGGCGCAGGGCTCTGAGATATTAATCCCCGCGTTTTGGAGGGTGAACTTAGGATCTTAGGGGGCGAATTGTTTCGCCGACTCTGGACTTGTCCCATCCTCTTACCTGAGGTGGGAGGATCGCGCGTCTCAGGATTTCCAACCTGTTTCCGTCAGGGCCGGTCGGGAGCCGGGCTTTCTTGCGTGGATTCGTGCAAACCACGTGGGGCGCCACTCTGTGGGGACTGCTTTCTCTGCTCCGGCTCAAGTGCTCATTTCTTTCTCTTATTATCCTCGCATCGCCTTCTCCCCCCGACCCTCGGCCTGCAGGTTTGTCGGGGTGAGACGTGGGGATGTCTCCGTCCTAGCGGGCGCGCGACCCGCGTGGTAATGTGACCGCTATCCTACTCTGGAAGCAACGGACATAGACCACGGAGTCAGCTTCTGAGAGCGAACTAACTTTATTGAGAGAGGGGCAAGGGTAGATGATCGGGGGGAAGGGGGTTGGC